>NC_084469.1:42492292-42792292 GCF_027409185.1 Cynocephalus volans
CCACGCGGGGCTCTGCCGCCCAACCGCCGCGGGCGGCCACAGGCAGTCTCCGCGCCCGGAGTCCCCGCGCCGCACCGCCGCCCCCACCCGCCACCGGGCCACGCGGCGTCTCGGGCCTGCCTCGCCGGGGGCTTCCGAGGGGGCGGCGGGGCTTGGGCGGGGGGCCGTTCGGGAGTCAGTTCCAGCCCTTGGGTCCACGATGAGCGGGAGCTCAGTCCCGGGATTAGAGGACCAGGGACCCGCCACGACCCACAGTGACCCAGCTCGGCGACAGGCGGGGAAGCAGTGCGCCTGCGCGGAACCAGGGAGGCGTCTCCCCAGGAAGCAACGTTTTCTCAGCACAATCGGCAGCGCCGGCGTTTCCTCGCCCCGCCCCCTCCCCCGCCAGATAGCTTTTGGTCTCCAAGACAACCCCTGAGCGTCCTCCTGCCGTCACAGCCGAGGAGGAGGTGGGCTAAAACACGAGCGGGAAAGCAGGGTTAGCTCCGAACCAGGGACCAGGCGCCTGTGAACTAAGCGAACGTGGGCATTCCATAGTAGACAGACATCAAGTGAAAAATAACCACCAGGAACTCTTTCTCCGGCAAAAAGAAGGGGTTTTGTTTGTCCCCGAGGAAAGCGAGCCAAGGATATAGAAAAGAAATGACATCCCCAAACAGTCGAGAAGTTGACAACCTTGTAGCCAACTTACAAAGCAAAGAGCCTTTTGTGAAGGAAAAGGTAAGTGTGCTCAGGATAAGGAAGCGAACCAAGGCATTAGAGGGTAGTGCCTGCGACTGCCTTCTACTGGGACCAGCTTTGGAGTCCACATCCGCTAACTCATCTGGGACTTCGAAGCCCTCTCCCTCTGTATTGGAGACCTCATTCCCCTCAACGTAAACAGGTGATAATGACTAGTCCACACAATACTCAACACTTATCTCAGAGTCACACGTGCATACACACGTGCAAGGACGAACAAGGGACTGAGCTGGGTTTAAATCTCAGGTCCACGTTGCTTACTAATAAGCCAGTAACAGCCTTTCCGAGCCTCGGTTTCCTTCTATAGCCTATAGGCATAATAAAAATACCTACCTAAGAGGATTATAGCGAGGAATGAATAAGCTGATGTGTATAAAATACCTGAACAGTGCCTGGCACATAATAAATGCATTATAAATATTAGCTATTATTATCATGTTAGGGAAATCTCCTGGCACGGGGTTGGGGAAAGCTTAGAAAACAAAAAGGCAGTCTGCACATTGAATTCCGCCTTACGTCATACTCATAAAGATGAAAGAAAAGGAATATCAATGCCTACTTCCCAAGTTGTATTTCTTGGATAGGATGAAAACCAGGTAGCTTTTCTTTCTTACATTTACTAAAGAAGAGATTTAAACTAGGTCTGCCTTATAAACTGAAGCAATTATCCAGATACCCAAGGCCAGGCTTATTTTGGGAAAAAATTTCTTTGGACCTGGACTAACCAGAAGTGTTCTCAAGTCTCCATGTTGCTGTATCCTAGCCACCTTACTGCTAGGATGAACTGGCATATTTTCTGATACAGTCAACTTTAACAAACCAAGCAAAAAGATTCAGGGAGAAGGATAAACTACTACACAAATACAGTGGCTGGAGTTAAGTTTACACAAGGTTACTTCCCTAGTCAGCTTATAAAATGAAAACAGTATTATCAATATTGTCCTTATAAATTCCTGAATTTACCCATAAAATACAGATAAATGGTTTTGTCTATAACTCTAATAACACATGTATGTATATATGAACATATAAGTAAATAGTAGAGTGTTACACAGATATGCAAAATATAATTTTACAGTATTCTTAATTACACTAATCTATCTGTTGTTTGGGAGGGGGTGTCTTGGTGCATACTGTAGTTGGATTCTTATTAAAATGTAAGTAAGATGATTTTCCCCAAGACATTTATCTTAAACCACTATATTTCATATAAATGACTCTTGGCAAAACATATCCAGCAACCATCAAATATATGATGTATATCTAATAGGTCAAAGGCACTAGAGGGATGACTTTTCATTAAAAAACTTTATTTCATATTTTTTTTTAACCATTTGCAAGTATTGTTTTGCTTAAAATCAACATCAAAAGACCTACTCAAAGATAGTTATTTTCCTCATAGGGAAAACTATGTTAACATTGGGGATAAGGCCAGACAGTAATATCAAACTAAAAATATCATGTTTTATAGGCATATATGAGGACTATAAATAGTGAGTGGCATAGGTATTCAGAGATTATTTTCAACTGGGGGTTGATCAAGGAAAAGGTCAGAGAGGAGATGACATCTTAACCTGGGTCCTAAGGGAGACTAAATTGCAAATCAAAGAGCAATAATGTGACAATTGCCTCTTAATTAAAAACATAAAAAATAAAAAGAACCTAAAAAGTATTAATGCCTCCTCAGAAAAGATAAAAAGCTCTCCTTGAATCACTAAAAATCTCTTCCTGTAATTCTCAAATCAAGCCAGGGTCACCATACAGTTAGCACGTCACAACAGTGCAAATTACTCAAGATGCTTAGAGGAATTTAAGATGTAACACGTAAGTTAATTTTCCCCTCATTGAATATACATCAGTCAAGCATAAGAGAAGTTTTAACCATATAAATTAGAAATTTTGACATTTCATGATTTAAAAACTGAAGAATCCATATTACCTACCAAAAAGAGATCAAAACTTCAAAAAAAGTATTCTCTAAAGTCTTAAATCAGCCTCCACAATTCACCACCGCTACCCCAAACAAACAGAGCTTTAGTTTAAGTAGGAAAAGGAGAGAGATTATATCAAGAAAGGTAAGTGTAGTCAATACTGTAGCATGTGAGACAGGATCCTGTTAGAAATATCCAAGACAGTAGAAACACAAACCACATTCAGAGTCAAACAAAACAAAATAAAATAGGCTCTGTAAGTCCAAGAGTCATAAAATTTCTGGAACTGATTTCAAATATTTTTTTACCATGAAGTCCTAAAAATTTTAACACTTCAAGATCCAAATTCTATTTATACTACAACAGAATTAGACCAATTCACTACAGAACAATCCACAAACTCATGCAATCCACCCATTCTAGGACAGGCATTTTGTTCAAAGACGCCTGTCCTGAGTTTTTAGTTCTTTAACAGTTACCATAGATGAGGCCTCTGAAGGAAGGGCATAGGTTTCTCCCCAACCAAAACTAACTAGCTCCAGGGGGAAAAAAAAGTTTTGACCTTGTTACCTAAATTGCTAACAAACATTATTTTAAGAGGTCTTATTCTAATGAGACACTCTTATTGCTCATTCTTTTCCTCCCCTTTCAATTTCTAAAAGTTACTAAGGATCTCAGGTATTTCAAAAATTGTTTCAGATGTCACCACTTCTTCAGAGTAGTTTGTCTCACAGATAATTTTCAAAACAAAAATATTTCTTCTCTAACTTCAGTTGTGCTTTTCAGCTCTATAATTCAAGCCCTGTTGAATTTCAAGCTGTAGCTAATACTGTGTAAGTGCTTTAAATAGAAGAGAAGGGCAGGAAAGTGAGGAGAGAGAGTTCACAGCAGTCCTTTTAGTGAGAAAAATATAAACCACAGAAATCTAAAGTTTTGGCTAGTACATCAGAAATGATATAAGAAAGTCAAGGGACTCCAATCCTATATGATAATTCTCTTAAGTAACTGAAAAATGCCTAGAACAGAGAAAAAAGGAAGAGAAAACAAATTCATGGAAACCTAAAAAAAAAAAAAAAAAAGAGGACTCTAAGATCAATTTAAGCTTAGAAAGACTTGAAAGAAAAACTCTGCATATATGCATAAATCAATGTGACCAAAAAATAATGTCTGGCTTCATTAAGTACACATAAAATTTTAGAGCCATATTCAGGAATTTTCATAAGACAACTCTAAGTAATTTAATCTAGCGATAGTTTGTCACAAATTCATACAACTATTTTTCCCCCAAAACGTTTTCTAAAAGTGTTGGCTCAATCCTCCCCAACTCTACTGACAAGACTGCATGAGACAGTAGTTACTGTGTAAGGCTGTCAGTTTCCAGGGCAAATAGTGTTTATTTCTGAGAAGCTATAGTTATAATTTCAGCCTTGAGGAGAGGGAAAAGAAAGAAAATTCTAAGAAGGGAAGGGTAGAAAGGCAAAACAGATTCTTTATCAACAAAAAATACAGTAACAATAAAGAGCTATTTTGAGATGAGTGAACAAAGATTTTCTGAGAAGGTAGATGTAACAGAGTTTGACCCCATTTTTGAGGTCTGGCAATTGACAGCATTTCAGCTTCCAGCCTTTCCTCCCCCACCACACATCTGGTAGTTTAGATAAGGAAAATCATGGGCAACTCCTGAGCTCTTGGTCATGGCAGGAAGCTTGAATCCTCCAAGCCTAGACATGAGAATGCCCTCTAGCCCCACCTGCTAGACTCTAAAAAGGCCCAACCTACTTTCTCTTTTTGCCATCTGGCCCAGCTTGTGTCGACTCTGCTCTGCCCAGAAGTCCTTTTTTTCCTGCAGGCTGGCCAGTACAGGGACAGAAGTCCTTTGTATGACCAATACTTCTTTCAAATTCTCTTGGTGTGTGAAGTGTCATCAGCCTTCACATCTGGCCTATTGATGGGGGAGGAAGGATCAGTCCTTTTCTGTGGGGTGATCACAGTGGGACAGGAGGGTATGTGCTGGGGGTAGGCATGACTATGTATTAGGGCAGATTTATAGGAAGGATACAAAATTAACCATGATTTTCTCTATTTTGTTTGGACACGGCACTATTCCCATCAGTACAAAAAGGGGCAGCAAGCTCAGTTCTGAACAACTGGATTTCCTTGGCCTGTTCCTGAGGCCAGGCAGAAAAACCACTGCAGGGTGGCTGACAGCAGTCATTTTCGGGTACAAATAAAAGTACACACATACATACATAAAGACTGATGTTTAGAGTCTATTAGGCTATTCCAGATTTCAGATCAATGTTCTTCACTTGAATTTGTGATATTCTGGCAGCTAATACCTTTCAAGAGAAAATGGGGAGGGGAGGCATGTTTCCATCCCTCAAAATAAAAAAGCATCACAATTGTAACAACCTGTAAAAGTATGGTTCTTTGGTATTTAACAAAATGAAGAGTCTGAATGAATTTGTCCACACATTCAGGGTGATTCTCCACTGTGAAGTCTCTGATACTCCATGAGGGTTTAACCAAACTGGAAAGCCCTGCCACACTCATTGCACTCACAAGATTTCTCTCCAGTGTGAATCCTCCAATGCTGAGTAAGATGGGCACTTCTACTGAAGGATTTCCCACACTCCTGGCATTCAAATGGTTTGTCTCCAGTATGAACCCTCTGATGTTGAGTAAGGGATGAACTCTGGCCGAAAGCTTTCCCACAATTTTTATGGGTGTAGAGTCTCCCTCCAGTGTGGATTTTTGTGTGTTTCATAAGAGTTGAGAAGAGTTGAGCTCTGACTGAAGGCTTTATCACATTCTTTACATTCATAGGGTTTTTCTCCAGTATGAGTTCTGTGATTGATCCCTAAAGGCTTTCCCACAATCACTGCAGGCATAAAGTTTCTCTCCAGTGTGAGTGCTCTGATGCTGATACAGATGTGAGCTCTGACTGAAGACCTTGCTACATTTGTTACATTTGTAGAGTTTCTCTCCACTGTGAATAAACTGATAGACAATAAGGGAAGAGTTGTGACTAAAGGCTTTTCCACATTCACTGCATTCATATGGTTTCTCTCCAGTATGAATTCTCTGATGTACTGTAAGTGTTGAATAATTACTGACAGTTTTTCTACATTCACTATATTCATGAGGTTTCTCTCCATTATGGATTCTCTGATGTTGAATAAGTGATATATTCTGAATTAAGGCTCTTTCATGCACATTATATTCCTTTCCACTGCAAATACTCTGATGATGTTTGGTAAGGTATGAGTTGAAGATATAGGCTTTTCTACCTTCATAGGATTTCTTGCCAACATTAGTTTTCTGATGTTCAGTGTAGCAAGTACCATGACCAAAGGCCTTATCATATTGATTACATTCCAAAATTTTCTCTCCAGTATGAACTACACGATGTTGAGTATAAACTGAGTAATCACTGAAGATTTTACCACATTCATTATGCTGAAGAACGTTCTCATTTGTTATCTTTCAGATGTCTGGCTAATTTTGAATTCTGTTTGAAGCTCCTTCCCTGAGCATCATACATATAAGGTCTCTCTTCTTTAGGATACCTTGGTTGTATAACAAAGTCTAACTTCAGACTAACATGTCTGCCAAATTCAATACATTTGGGGATACTATCTGTTGTAGAAGTTCTTTTCTCACAAGTAACTGTTGCCTGTTCCCAGAGTCTCTCTTGAGTTCCCTGTTTGATTTCTGAGTCAACATCATATCCGCAAGCCTCTTTCAAACTGGAGGTCCTTGCATCAGCCTTTGTGTTTCTCTCTGTATCTATCACCTGGTATGATTCTTTTTCAGAAAATACCTTCTTTGGTTTTGACTTTCTGGTTCCCAAGACTGGGGAAAAAAGTAAAAATGTTCCCTGTACTAAAAAAAAGAAATGGCTAAAGTGAGAATGAGATATAATGTTATAAATACCTTTGGTCACAAGTGTAAGTCAAACAGTCATAAAATAATTTAATGGGGAAGTCTAGATATTAATGGGGAAGATAGATATTAATCAAATAATTTCAAGGATGATGAATACAATAAAGTAAAATGTTGGAGAGAGCTCACTTAGGGGACAACTGGTTCTGTACATAGGAATGGCAAGTGCCCCTAATTCTGAGCCACTGGACTCTTTCCTGGCTTTTGAAATCACCTCCTCACCCACCTTGTCTAGAGGTCACCCCAGCTAGGGTCATCCTGTAATGCCTGCATCTTCCATTCCTAGTGATACAGTCCCCGAGATATACTCCTTGATTACTTCTGAGGTTGCCATCCGATTTAGTAAGATCATTTGTTGTATTTTCCTCTGCTACCCTAAGTGTTATCCATTTGCCAAAGATGCCTTCAGCTTCTACTTTTTTCCTTCTCTCTAAGCCTTCCAAATGCACGTACACTGATCAAAGGCTTTAAAGAGAGTCCAAGTTTGGGAGACTGCAGAAATTTTAAGAGGATCAGGAATTGGATCTACTACAAGTACTAGTTCAGCTTTATATGGGTAAACCACAGCTGACATTCGTTTTATAGTTGTAAAGTGGGACTGTGCAGTTGGCAATCTTGTAAGCACTCTTCCAATCTTATTATGAGTAAAACAAACAGCATATATAGGTTGGGAACTATTTTTAAAGTATTCTTAGTATGTGTATTTGACAACCTGATATAATGTAGGAAAATGAAAGTCAAAAAAAGGCAATGGAAGTTAAGTAGGGGGCAGAAGTGGAGCAGGGGAACTAATCCACTATCAGTTTAGCCAGAAAGAAGAAATGATCTATTAATATATTATGTCTAATGGACATTTTCAGGTCTCTTTTACTTGACCTCTCTAGTATGTAACACTACAAGCCCCTTCCCTCCTTCCTGAAATGTTCTCTTCTATTGGTTCTGTGACAATTAATCCAACCTGGCTTTCCTCCTCATTCTGGCCACTCTTACCATGTCTTCTGGACTCTCTTTCCTTTATTTGAAATTCTTATGATACAAAAATTTATATAACACACCTTTACTGCCATCACCCATCATTAAAAATTATTACCACTTTATTATTTTGTTACGAGTTTTCCCTGTGCATTTATTTTTGAAATATTACACAAGTGATAGGTACATATATTATTTTATTTTGCAGATACTTGAATATTTGTATTCATTAAGGTTTCACACTCTCTTGCAACTCTTTACACTTTTTGGGTAATCTCATCCACTGTCATGGCTTCGATTACCATCTGTTCTCAAATGATTCCCAAATCAGTACCACCACTTAAGACCTCTTTCTTTCACTAAGATCCATTTGACATATCTGTACTACATTCATCTACCCTGCAGACATCTTCATTTAGACCAGAGTTTCTCAACTATGCAGCACTACTGGTGTTTTGGCCAGAAAAGTCTTTGTGTAGGGAGCTGTCTTGTGCATCGTAGGAGTTTAGTGACATCCTTGGCCTCTACCCACTAGATGCCCATAGCACCCTCCCAGTCTTTGGATATTGCCAAGTGCTCCCTGGGGGACAAAACTGCCCCTGGTTGAGAACCACTGGTTAAGACATGCTATAGATGGTTCAAACAACTTAGGATAAACTGAACTCATCTTCTGCTCCCCAAATTTGCTGCTTTTCCTGTGTTCTCCATCTTAAGGAAGAGAATTTCCATCCATCTACATATCCAAGTGAAAAAACTGTAAATTATGTTTGTTACTCCCTCACCTCCCACATCTACTCAGCAAATTCTGCCAATTATACATCCTTAAAATTACTCAAATTCTTTCATTCTCTTCATATTTCTTAGGTAGCAAAAATCTAAGTATAATGAGAACAAAGTAAATGAAGGAAAGACTGGCTAGTAAACAGGAGAGAACAATGATCTCATAAAATGCCTGGGGACAAGGCACAAATGGGATCTCTAGATCAAGTGCTGGGGTTATAACACTAAGGAAGAAGTATCTCTTCCTTGAGTCTGGAGAGACATAGAGAGGCAAGCTATCAGGACTCTGATATGCTAAAGTGACGATGTGACTAGAGGGGGCCTAAATATTTTCTGTAGGCCTGGAGCACTTGGGGAAGAACCTCAACACATTTTAAAAGATGCCTTGTTCTCACTTACATGTCCAGCTGCTTCTTAGCCCTTCTCCCTCCTGCACTTGTATTTGTGGGTTTACAGCTTGTTCCAATTGGGAGATGATAACAGGTTTAGTAAATGGAAATCCTACTCAAGGGAAAGAAATAGAATGTGATTGTAAGTTCAAAAGACAAAAGAACACCCCATTCTCAGTCCCACTCTGTTGCATTTTAGAGGAAAGACAGGATGAATAACTTTCAAAAGCAATTGAGTATTTTCTACCCAAGCAGGGTGAGAAAAAGTTTAAGGATCTGATCTGGATTCTCGGCACGGGAAAAATAACCAAAGCCTCATTTGTTATTAGGAGCAAGGGAATCTTCAGAAGCAAAGGCATGCCCAAAGGCTGACCTGAGGTGAAAGGACCCAAGCTTACCCAAGAAAACTAGGTTTCTATAGTTTTCTGGCATTACATCCCTGTACAAGACTCTCTGGGCAGGGTCCAGTTCTCTCTATTCTTCCTCAGTGAAGTTCACAGCCACATCCTTGAATGAAACAAAGCCCTGAAACATCTGCATGGGGTTCTAAAGAAAAGGTTGAATGAGGCAGAATTAGGGGGTGGGTGATGGGATGGAGAAGAAATGGATGCAACTGTGAACAGTGTTCACAATGTCAAAGGCAAGATTTTATTGACTTGAATATTAAAAAATCTTAAAATGTGTATACACTTTTGACAAAATGTTATTTGATAGCCAATTTTATTTGACAGTAATTTTAGAACTTAATTATAAGAAAATGATCAGAAATATGGAGAAAGGGTTATAAACAAAGAATCATATCTATTTGTAACTTACAAAGCAAAATAGTTCTAAATACCCTTAATGGTTGAGGAGACAGGCAGAAACTGCTGTCACTAAAATACACCTCCTCCTCTCCTTTCTAGATACACAAATGTTTCCCAACCTCCTCTGCAGGCATATGTGGCCATGTGACGGAGTTCTAGCCAGTGGAACGCAAGCAGAAGTGATGGCACCATTTCCAGGCCTGACTCATTCTGGGTCGTTTTCTGCTTCATGACCCCCCGAGTGAGTTTGGATGCCATGTGGTAAAGATGCTAGAACTTTAGATAGTTCAAGTCCCTGAATGGCCACCCTGTTAACCTGTTGACCTAGTCATGTGGTTATGAGAGCAAGAAATATACTTCTATTGTATTAGGGCCATTATACATTTTGGGTTACAGCAGATATTAGTTAGTCAACCCTAACTAATTCAGAAATTAGCACCTTAAGTGGGAGCTATAATAAAAATCTAAAATATGTATCATCATAAAAGACTAAAATAAAATGGCATTGGCTTGACTATCAGGTGGTAGGTTTCAAGGAATTGGATATTTATGGCTAGAAAGATGTAGACTCTTGATATACACTGGCAAAATAATAAATTAATATGAAAGCAGAGCAGAAGCTCACTGGGCCTGTGTCTCCAGGAAAATAGGTTAGAAACAGCCAGAATGCTAGTGTGTGCAGGATGCTCTTGGATCTGTTTGGCAAAGAAACAAAGAGTTGAGTTCAAGAAATAATTTGCCAATTTTCAAGCCAAAATAAAATAGATATGGAATCCAAAAATTTGGAGCTTCACATTTCTGGAAAAGCAAACTGTTTCTAGATTTCATACAGTAGAAAATAAGTCGAAAAAAGGCTTTGAGCAACAAAGCCCCATTAAAACTTTTCAGCTAAACAAAGTGTTGTAGCCCTGTAAAAAAGGTCAAATTAAGAATGTGGCCTTCTCACACAAGCCTGTTGTTTAGCTGGCCTTAAGGTTATCATCATTAAGTTAAGAGAGAGACACGATAAGGAAGAAACTAAGAAATATACCAAACTTGAGAATTATATCAAGGAAAGAACTCTGGGTATGATTATTAGTACATATAAGTGGGAGGTATGGACTAGAAGCAAACAGATCAGACGCCGTTTAAGTTTCTGTGGAACAATATATCCACAATTTCAATGTACTTCCTTTTTTCCTGTATCAGAAGCAGCAGTACCCCTTCCCGATTCTAAGTCATTTATGTCACTGACTTTCTACAAATCTTTCTTCTCAAGAATCTACTCATTCTTCAGGGCCCACTTCAAATCTCCCTGCTTCATTAGGACTTAAAAGTGCTGCCTGAATGAATAAAGCTTTTCCAAATTTCTCTCGGCCAGCCAGATTTGCTCACTCTCCTCAGAATTCATACAGCATTTTCCCTGCAACACTTTATCATCAAGTAGGCCCTCAATAAATTTACTGATTTGTACCACAGAGATTTGTGTAAAAGATTTTATCTTTTCTCCCCAAGGGATTCTAAGCAGATGGAAACAAGAAATGTCTCATGTGCCTTTGCAGACTGCCTTGGGTTGAGTGTCCCCCCCCAAGACTTAATCCCCACTGTAACTGTTGAGGGTGGGAAATCCTATCATGGTAATTGAAAGGTGGGGTCTTGAAGAGGTGATTAGATCGCAGGACCCTGCCACAGTGAATGGATTAAAAATGGTGGTCAGGGGCATGTCCTGAGGGCTTAAAAAGGAGAATGAATGAGGAGGTTAGTCTTTCTCTCTCTGCTCCACCATTTTTGCAATGTGATACTTTGCTGTCACTGTTGCCACCACCAAGACTCTCACCAGATGTGTTCCCTGCACTATGGATGTCTCAGCCTCTAAAACTGTAAGCAATAAACATTGTTTTCTTTATAAATCACTCAGTTTCAGGTATTTTGTTATAAGCAACAGAAACAGACTAATACACAGATCTACGCCAAATGTCTCAAGTGAACGGAGAGAAGCTTGATTCCCCCTCAGCCACGGTCTACCAGTCATCCTTCCCAATGATCTGCTAAAGAAGCCTCGTCTTCCCCACCCCCTCTCTATACTGCCAACTGCAGGAGAGGCTGCCAAGCCTTCTGACCTTCACCGCTGCTTCCACACAACTGAGGAACAATCAAACACCATCTTGTCGGCAGTCCATGCCACCCACTTATCCTGTCTTCTCAAATTGCTGCTGCTAATGGGACTGACAAGCATCATACTAAGAGAAAGAAATCTATTTGCTCCAAGAATTAAAATGAGATTTCAGAGAGGAGAGGAAAATCTCCAACTCACCTGGGACTTTGCTGCCTGGAGAAGAGCAGCTATGTTTTCCTCCTCAAGCTACCTCTTTTAGCAAGGGCAGGGTCCCTAGATGGCAGATCTGAAAGAAAAGAATTATAAAGGATCCAGTTTATCTTTATGTATCTGAGACCTGTTAGATTAGAAACAGCCACTTATGACAAAATGTGACTCTGACCTTGGCTGTCATATGGTTCAAAAGATTTTGCAGACATCTAAGTAATGAGGCTTCAGAGATAACCTCAGAGGGTAAAATGAATGTAAACCTTAGGGAAAGGTATGACCATTAACTGTGTTCAGGATCTAAATGAGCCCTTGCTCTGAGAATGAGGTTCCCTGTAACCAAAATAAAACAAAATAAAACAAAAAATAAATAAAAGAAACAAAAACTTAATGTTAGGGTTGGAGAGAAGCTTAAAAGCCTCTAGCTTCAACTCTTTTCTTCACAAATGAAGAAATTGTCCAAACACATAGAACAAGAAAAAGGAATCATAGAGGCAAAGGGCAGCAGCGCTCACCCCAGCAGTCAAGGTCACAGAGACCTTCAGCTACCACATCAAGTATCCCAGGCCCATGGTAAGTCTGTGGCCATCTTAGGTCTGTTCCACCACACACACGATCAGCTAAATTGCAGTGTGTCATCTCATTCACCCCTGCATCCTAAATACATAGTGAGGTGTACCTGGCAGACAGTATGCCCAAAGTATTGTGAATGAATTAATGAATGATCCAACTAATTCCCTCTGTCTGATTCCATGCACATCAAGTAAACTTTTGCTCATGATTTACTTCCCCAATTTGGATTTTTGCCCATAGAGAGAAAACTGCTGATCAAATCAACTTTGAGGACTTCTTTGAGCCTATCTCTGGGTAGTAGGGTTACATGCTATTTATTTTATTCTATATATCATTCCATGTTTCCCTAACATTCTATAGTTTATTATTTCTTTAATCCTCCCCCCTCTGCATCTTCAAAAAGTAATACTTAAAGCCCCTTGTGAATTTGTTTGGGAAGGAAGTATTTCTAACCCTTATTATGTCATTATAAACAGTATAGGGTTTCACAATTTTTTAAAATCCATGCCTCTTATGATCCTTTCTCACTAGAACACTGGCTCTAGAATCTGCCTGCCTGCTTTTAAATCCTGGCTATGTATGACCATAGGCAAATTTCCTCTGTGATTCAGTTTCCTCATTTTAAAAGAGGAAATAATAATGGTACCTACCTTGCAACACTGTACATTAATGCATGTAAAGGGCCCAGACCAGTACCTGGTACAGAATAAGAACTCAGTAAAAGTCATTTAATTATTAGTTAATTATTATTCTCAATACTTTCTGCACATCAACACTAACCAAGATTTTATGGTGTTTTCTTTCTATACTTTGTTTTACGGAAAGAAAAGGTATAATCAATATGTTTGGTAATACTCCGAAAATCCTACTTCCCCCACAAGATGCCTGCTCCCTCCCTGTGCTGGAGACTGACAATCAGTGGGTGGTAAGGCAGAAATAGGATCTCAAGTTCCAGGGCCTCTGGAAATCAGAGGGGCTGAGGGCAGGATGCTATGCAAAAGCCAGACAGACTAGAGATAGACTATAGCAATCCCTTCTAATCTGGGCCATCCCTCTGTTTCTTAAGAGAGAGGATTTTTTCAGAGGGAATTTAAAGGGAGCCAAGGAGCAGTCCCTAATTCTGTTCCACCACACAGACCCAGCACTACACCTGAGTTACTAGAAGCTTCAAGGGACCAGAGTTGTCCCATGTGCTACAACATGAAATCAAATCATCAGCTCCTCCATGCCCATTTCCTTCTCTTCTTCCAAGGAATCTGACTTGCCCCCTCTGTCATCCTTCAAAGAGGCAGCTGGTACAATGGAAAGAGTATGTAGAGTGGCGTATTCTCTCAGAGCTTCAGGTAAAATTGGGATGATATTAGTACTCACTACCACTTATTGAGCACTTACCATGTATCAGGTGCTTTCCATAAGTCACTTTTTACAGATGAGGAAACTTTTCTTTACAGCAACCAAGGTCTCTGAGCTGCCCACACATATTTTACAAGGTTGCTGTAAAGAAAAACTAAAGGTTATGTGTACACAATCTAAGTGCCCAGTTAATGGCAGAACCCTGTCTCACTTGTATTTCTTACCTCTGTTCTGGAGTTCATGGGTCCAATCTCCATAATCACAGCTTCTGCACCACGACTTGGGTGTAGCAACCTTTCCCATGTGCTCTGTGTCTCTTTCTGGGAATTGCCAGCATTCTCCCTGGAACTCAGACAACTGATTCTGGGTTGAATTTTTCTTTTTCATTGTATTTCTTTTTTCATTCTCTGACACCCTACACATAACACAGTTAGGGAGCCCGAAGCAGTATCTTTTGAGCTAAGGTTAAAGTCAAGAACTTCAGCAGTCAGTCAGTCAGGAAGCCCTAAACACTGGCAAGTCTCAATACTTTTACCCCAGGGCCCTGCAGACAGACATCCAGAAACATAGATGAAATATGGGTAATACAGAAAATGGGTAAAGATACTGTTCCAACATGCTTAATGAATACACAAGGGCAGGGGTGGTGGGAAAAAGCTCTGTTGGCAGTTAGGGCTCCTGGATTCTAATTTCTAGTATGTGCCAGTTGGCTGGGTGACCCAGAACAAGTTACTTTTCCTTCCTGAGTTTCAGTTTTTTTATGTGCAAATAGGGAGATGGATATCTATTATTAATAATCACTATTATTGCTTAGCACTGGGTCAACTGTTTCACATCAAAATCCCATTTAATCCTCACAACTGCCAAAAATAGGTACAATAAACCTCATATTACAAATAAGAAGCACTAGGCAGAGTTCAAGAGCTTGCCCACAGTCCTATCACAGACCAATACGCTTCCTCCAAATGTAGACGAATAGATCTCTTACGCCCATCCCCTCCCAGGTTAACATTGTCCATCTATCATTTGGTTGCACCACACTGTAGGCTGCAGGGACATAAGTGCGCACGCGCGTTGCTCTCTGACCGGGCCCAACCCACTGGGAGCCTCGGGTTCTACCTTCCTCTTTCCACTCAAGGGCTTCATGCTATGAGTGTCCTCAGCCCGTTTCCAAGAAAAGGACCCGGATGTGTCTCCGGTATTAAACACGTGCAGCCCTCACTGATAGGCACACACAAGACCAAGAGACACATCCTGGTGCAGAGTGAGTAGGTCAAGGTGGCCGAGCCCAGACGGACACTACCTCAGCTCCAGCTGAAGGGATATGGTCAGACCAGCGGGCCCGGGGACAGACCCAGTGGGGCGCAGCCGGGACCCCAGCCTGACAATCCCCTGCTGGATACACACTTTTGTCCAGCGTCTCCTCCTTTCGGGTCCAAACACTGAGAGAATCTCCACACGCCGAGCGCGTCCAGACAAAGGGACCGGAAGCGGAAGTGCGCGCCGAGGCTGCTGGGAAACGTAGTCCTGTTCAGTCGGGTCTCGGGCTGTGAACGGGCGGCGGCCGGGCTGAGTTGAGACCCTGCCATGACCTCGGAGACCCCCGGCTAGTTCTGCTGGCAGAGATGAGCCCTCGCGTGGCCCTGAAAAGAAGGGTTAACGTTGGCCGCCCCGGCGAAGGCGGACGGGAGCTGTTGGGAGCGTTTAATAAAACGTCGAGGACTGCTAAGAGGTTTTTTAGGGAGACGGGATGGAAGGTGGGGAGAGCAGAGGTCCCGCCCAGTCAGCCTGTCCCTTCGGTCGCTCTCCACAGAGTAAGCGGGGACAGCAGCGCTGCCTCGAAGGGCCCGACGCCGCAGCCCCACACTGGAGGTTCTGCTTCTTTCCAGGAATCCTGACGGATGTCCCCCGCTGTCAATCGCGTGGCCTGTTCTTCAGTGGTCCCCACGTCTCCGTGAACCCTTAACTCAGAGCGCGTTGGCCTTCAGTGGCCGTTCGGGTTCCTAGCACCAAAGGGCTGTGTTGTGATTCAGGTAGAGGTGGGGCTCTCCATATTCCTATTTGTTATTTCCTGTTTCCTAGCCACTTTCGTGTCCATCACAGTCCTACAAAGCTCTTGATGATTGATTTTATTCGTGTCCAGGTTCAGCTAATTCAGCCCCTTGGGGATACATTCTGCACCCCATTCTCCATGGTGGGCCCATCAGAATGTCGTTCTACTTGGTTCTGAGATAGGAGGTGCTCAGTTTCCATGGGTTAGGGTTTCAGGACACACCTTTGGATGATTTCAAGCCACTTCCCTAGGTCTCAGGCCCCTTCTCTAGGCCTCCCCTAGAGGAGAGTTGCAGTAGCTTATTGGACCTATATTCAGCACCAACAAAGGTAATTGAAATCTCAGGGGGAAAATTTATGCAAACCCAGGGGCTGAGCATGCTCTGTAAATAGCAGTTATGTAGCGGCAATAGTGGAGCATACTCAGTAAAGTGGAATTTATCCTTTGAATGATCTTCCACTAGAGGTGTTAAAGAGCACAGAATATTCTTGAAAATGTCCAGTGTATGTGGACCATGAACATTCCCTAAATGGAGAACAACTGAGCATGTGCAAAACTATGTTCCATAACTGGGAGCCACCCCCTTAGTTGAATATTCATTAGATAGCATGACTATAAGGTAGTGAAACTATAAAAGTAGGATCTTGGCAGAAGGTGGGGTTGTTGCTTATTTTCCTAGGACCAACCTGCACTTGGCTGGCTGAGGCGTGTATACTGTATTTGTATTATTTTGCTTTTAGCAGGTGGCTGATCACTCTCTTGAGCCAGCCTGCACTTCATGCTAAACTTTAAGTGTGTGTTTCTGATTTTTGTATTAAACTTGGTGTGAGCCCTGCTTAGTCTCTTGAGCTAGGCCGCACTTTTCTCTGTGAAGTCTGTATTTCTTATCTATTACGTTAAACCTGTTTTCACTTTCTACTGTGACTCTGCTCTTGAATTCTTTCCTGTGGCGGAGTCAAGAACCTGGTAAGAGGCCCCCTGACACTCACAACCAGTCCTGAGGGTGGGGGGCCCCGGGCCTCGGCCCCCCGGCATCTGCAACTAACCTAGTGATGACCACCAAGACGCAGCAAGAAGTGCCCCAAACTCCCAAGATGGTGTTGCGTGGGGCGAGGGCTTCAGCCACACCCTCCTGACATCTGAACCCAGCCCAGCAATGACCAAGCCACTACTGGAAGCCCTCTGGTCTCCCCTGCAGGAATGAGGGGGGTGCCACAGGCCTCAACCTCACCCCTCCTCCTTCCTCCTCCCACCCTATTTCCTTCCCCTTACCCCTCCCCACTACCCCCAACTGCTCCACAACATCATAGAATGTAAAAAAAAATAATAATATTAATAAATAAATAAACTTAAAAAAAACCCAAAAAACAAAGTTTATAGTATTAGGGTCTCATGTAATCAATTTAGTGCCACACAACCGGTATTCTTTAAAAGATTAAATAAAAGTGAGTGAAATAGAACAGAAAAGAAGAAAAAACAGAGTGCATTACATGTCGTAAGACTAGGTATTGTTTCAATGAACTTTTTCTTCTGTTGTTTGCATATACTTGGTTGCAATGTAAAGGGTTCGTGTGTGTGTTTTCTGTTGGTCATGGTTAAAGGATTTTAAAAATTCTTGCTCTAGTGATCTGGTCTCCAGCCTCATATCTCTCTCCCTTGTACCCTACTGCTTACCTTCCCACCACCTCCATACCTCGATCCATTCCAGCCTCCCTGCTATTCAGCACGCCCTCACATATCTACTCAGCTTGCTCCCTCCCCTCCATCAAATCTCTACTCGAATGTCATCTTAACACAATGTGCCTTCCCTCAACACTCTATATAAAACAGGAGCCCTATAATATCACTCACTATCTCCCTTACCCAGCTTTATAGTTTCTTTATGACACATCTCCATGTGACATGTGTTTGTGTTTTCCTGTTTACTGTCTCCTTATCTCCACTCAAACTGTAAGTTCCTGTGTTTTGACCAATGTTGTGGTATCTTAAGTAAGCACTAAATATTTGTACTGTCCTATGTATTCTTTTTGTGTGTGTGTGTTCACAGAGGTGGTTTAACTCTTTCATTTCCAAACACGATGTTTCCCATCAGTTTTTAAAAGTTATTTACAAAAAGTGTGATTCTACTACTTCTACTTTTAAACACATCAAGCACTTTTAAATATCCAGAAAGACTAGATGTTTCATATGAAAATTTGTCCACTGTTAAATAAAATTGCACACAATTAACAATGGTTATAATCTGAGCTACCTTCTAAATATGACCATGTAGGGCCTCAAGCCACTCCCTCCTCACGCCCTTCTACCTTCAGTGCAGTGGACAAGTAATGTGTCAGGCATGTGTAATGTTTAGAGATGGTTGGACAATTTCATATCTAAAAGTCATTTACAGAGGACAAGCTTTCCTATGAATTTCAACAAAAGTGCTAGTTTTACTAACTTCTTTGTCATACACTGAGAACCTCTTTAAAATGTAGAGACTAGATATTCCAAAATAGGAACTCATTTGTCCATTATATACATTATATATAATGCAACAGCAATAGTATTTATACTCGGACAAGAAATTCATGGAACAATAGAATTAAAAGATACAAATCTTTCCATGAACTTTCCATGGTTGCAGTGTAAAAGGGGTGTGTGTGTGTGTTTTCTGCAGGTCATGGTCAAAGTTCTCTCATATTACCTTTTACAATTCCCTCCCACCTCCTCCAACCATCAGACGAGTACAGATAGTACTATACTGCTTACAGAGGTGGTATAACAATTTCATTCTCCAAAGACAATATTTCCTATGAATTGTCACAAAAAGATACATCCGAAGCAATATTTGCTACCTCTACATTTAACATATGTTGGGCACTTCTAAGTATCTAGGTAGACTAGATGTTTCAGGTACTGACTTATTTCACCCAGCAGTCTTGAATACACACAGCAGTCTTGAATAAACTGCATACATGTAACAATAGTTGTAATTTGAAAGTGTCTTGAAATACGAACAATCTGGCCTAGAATTCTTCCCTTAACCAACCCAATGGGCTATAATGCTCAAATTTTCAGAAGACAATCTTTCCTAGAAATTTTAACACAAAATGTCATACACTGGCAACCTCTTTTAACATCTAGAAAGACTAGGTGTTGTAAATTAGGACTCATATGTCCTTCATATACACTGTATACACAGCAAAGTAAAACAAATGCACAAACATAGGGGACAATGGCCAGTCTTGCCTCACTCTAAGCAGACTGGCCTAGGGCTCTCTGCACGTCCTTCTCCTCCACTCCCCACCCCCCCAACCAGTGCACAAACACGATATGTACTACTAAGGAGATGGTTTGACCATTCCCTCAAAAACATATAAATTTTAACAAGACATTTTAAAAATGTGTTATTTTAGTGCCTCTACTTAACATATATCAGGCTCTTCAGAACACCTAGAAAGACTAGCTATTTCAAAACAGTACTTAGCATTGTCAACTGCATACACAGTAGTGAGGAATAAAATGCACACACAAAACAATGGTTATAATATGAAAACATCTTCTAAGGATGACCAGTCTGGCATACAATCTTCTCTTCCTTCTCACTGTCTTCTGCTCCATATCCTCTAAACCACTGAACAAAAGTGGACCTGTGTCACTCCTGGTGTTGCTTCTAGATGTGGTCTAACAATTCCATTTTAAAGTTATTTCTATGATTTTTTTTTTTAAACAAATGGGCACTTACAGAACATGTGATTTTCTAACTCTGTCATAGATTGGCAACCTCTTTATACTTACAAGGCCTAGATGTAGCAAGAGTTTCCTTTTTCAAATGTTGGGGGAAAGTTGAGAGTCCCTTTTTCATAGTATACACACAGGCCTTCTACAAACAGCCAGTAAATCTTCCCACAGAGTGGTGGGCATTTCCAATCAGCCCAATGTGCTATGTTACAGTTACGGAAACCCCAAAGGTCCATTTGCTCGCTGCTCAATAACCAATAATTGAGAGACAAGTATTGGTGTAAGGAAAGGTAGCCTTTAAACAGGAAGCCAGCAGCCTGGGGAAATGGTGGACTTATGTCTCAAAGACTATCTCCACTTTTCCCAGACTTGACAAAGGGTTTTATAGGGACAGGTGGTAGGGAGCTGGTTCATGGTTAAAATTGCAGATAAACATCAAAGGACTTCCTGGGTGGGAGCTGAATCATGGTGACCATCCTCCATGAAGTCAAGTCATGGATTCAGTTCCTGTTAACCTCAAAAAGATCTAGTTGGTAAGCTAGTAAAGAATGGACATCTGGATTAATAATTTCTTCTATAATTATTCTGAGTACAATGTGAGCAAAAGTCATTATGTTCTAGCAATCGTGAACAAGAATCTTTGTATTCTAATGTCCAGCTGCAAGCTACGCAGGTTGGGTTACAAGAGTAAGAAAAAAAAACTTTTTAATTTAGAATTTAACAAAATGGAGTCACTTCTGTTCAGGCTGTCGCATTACTCTATCATTCTATCATCTGTCTCTTCCCATACCAAGGTCAGAAAGAGCCAAGACCAACAGTGTGAGGTGGCTGGATAACCATTCCACGCATCCTCATCGGGGGCTCTGTAGAGCTAGGGCTAGGGGCTCACAGACCCCTCAAGCTCATTGTCCAGACTGGGTCACAAACCCTTCACACGCAGGTCTGCGAGCTAGGTGACAGGAAAAGGTTCTTGGAGACGTGGGTGAAGAAATAATAGGCTTTATTTAGGGTTAGGAGCCGCGGACCCAATACGCTCCCAGGAGCATCCTCTAGAAGCTTCTGAGCCATTAGTCCTTTATACTCAAGTCCATAATCCAAAAACAAAACAAAACAAAACAAAACAAAACCCGGATGCACATGCGCAGTCACAGTAGCCCGCAGCACACCCGTGCGCACCGCACACCCACCTCAGACGCTGGGCAAGCCTCGGAACATCGGAGAGGCCCTGACCGTTTTCCTCACATTTTCCCAGCAGCTACCAGTCACCTTCCAGGCCCGTTATGGCCTTTGTCTGTCATTGTTGGGACAAGGTGAGGTGTTGACTGATTGGGGCAGAGGGGTCACTCCAGGACCGGATCTGCGCAGCTCCATGGCCTAAAGAGGTGGCCGAGCTTGCGTCCATAGACCACCTTCTCCAGCCTTCCAACCAAAACGGCCCTCTGTGGCACTAGGGTGGCCGCCATTCTTCTCACCCGCCATGCCCGCTGCCACCAAAGGTGCTGCGTCCTTAGCGGCCTGACTGGGGGGCTTCGCCTCCACCCGGCAGTGTGGGGACGGCAGCCCCGGCGGGCCCCAGGGTAGGACGGGCAGCCGCTGCCGCCATCAGGTCACCGAGGTGGGGTCAGGGAGAGGCTCGCCGCTGCGTCAAGCCTGGGCCGGGACCGCGAGCAGCTGCAGGGACAGCTCCTGGTGTCTGCGGGGCAGAGGCCACCGCCTGTCCCCGGCCCCCAGCCCACCCGGCGGGAACAGCCCGCCTGCTCCTCGCGGTGCTCCCTGCAGGAACTCTGTATTCTTTGTTAGGTTAACTCCCGGGTTATTTTGACCGGTAAGGGGATCGCAACCCTCGGCACGGTGTGGTCTGCACCACGCTCAGCCAGTGAGTGCAGCGGCCATCCCTATACAGGATCCGAACCCCCGGCCTCAGCGCTCCCAGCACCGCACTCTCCCGAGTGAGCCACGGGCCGCCCCCCCCCCCCCCCCCCCCCCGCCCAGGTACTTTTTGATGAGCTTGTGATGGGTGAAAGGAAACATCCCCTCCTGAGCACAAAAATAAAACACACCAGGAGACGGACTCAACCAAAGTGCATCAGGCAGGCAAAATGAACAAGCGGGCTGCCCTCTCAGAAGTGGGAGCAGCAGCAGGGAGAGGTGGGGTGGGCCTTATTTACATCCGGTTAGGCTGAGCTGCACTGTTCCTATTGGCTAATAAGGAAGGGGAGGGAAGCCAGCGGGGTTTACTCTTCTATAGGTGGAGGAATTCACACGCGGAAGGGGACGTGATGGTGAGGAGAAAGGGGGGGGGTGTCTTTGTTCTCGGAAAATGTGCTGTTCTAGGGACCTGAAACTTTCCGCAGCCGTTTTGGGTGTTCCTCCTGTCCTCGGTGGCCATCTTAGACATTGGCTAAAACATAATTGCCTAACAATGGGTGTCTTGAAGTTTTTAATTGTGATATAAATATTACGTGTAAAAGAATGCACAATGCTTAAAATGAATAATGTAACAAATGTGCATGGGTACACTACCCAGTTTAAGACAAACTGCGAATGGTATATTACTTTCTGTTACTGTTGATGTATTGGGCTATTGGTAAACTCACCTTGAATCTGGAAATGTTGCTAAAGTTTATTTTTTATAGTTTTCATAATGTTCTGGTTCTTTGAGGTTTTCTATGTAGATGATATTTCATACTATATCACCAGCAAATAAGTAAAATATATATGAGTTCATTTAATATGAGCTCACTTCAAATATAGCTCATTTAATCTTCACAACCACCCTGTGAAGTAGGTATCGTTTACCGTCCCCGCTTTGCAGGTGAGAGAACTCAGGCCTGGAGAGGTGAAGTAACGTGTCTGAAGTCGTGCAGCAAGCAGCAGAGGCAAGATTTTAAAATTTAAAACTTGGTAGTCTGGCTCCAGGGTCTATGCTTCTAACTTATACTGCCCCTCAAGTAATTCCCATTCAGGTTTTGTCTCCTCTCCAGTTTTCTAGCCTCACACCTCTTTTATTTGTTTGTTGTTTTGTTATTGCTGTATGAGACAGGACCGCCTCTACTGCATTGAACATTAGCAGTTTAAAGAGAATATCCCTAAACTCCTTTGTTAAATTTACATTTGCACCGTTTTCGGTATATAGATTTTATCAAATTAAGAAAGTAATGGGTTTATTTTTTACCTAATTGTTAATAGATAGTAAACTTCATCAAATGATTTTTATTTCTATTGAGTTAGTCATTTGATTTTTCTCCTTTAGAGTCCATTAGTGTAGCAAATCTCACAGCTAGATTTTCTGCTGTTAAACTCTACTTGGTCTTGATATAGGTAAAATTCAGTTAGTTAATATTTTATTTAGGCTTTTGAACCTATGTTTCATAAGTAAAATTGGCTTATAATTTTTTTTGTAGTATCATTTTCCATTTTAAGAATCAAGGTTATACAAAATTACTGAAATAAATTTGGCAGGTTTATCTCTTTTTTTTAGGACAACTTTTAGAAGATAGAGAAGATGTGTTCTTTGAAATTTTGGTGGAATTTGGAGCATAGTCTTATATTTCAACTTCTTTTATAATAATTGATTTATTAATGTTCTCAATTTCATTTTGTGCCTTTTTTTATTTCATATTTTCCTAAATGTACCTACTTCCTTATGTTTTCAAATGTATTAGTGTTGAATAACCTATGTTGTGTCTCTATTTTTTTTTTCTGCTTATTCAGTCTGTATTTTGTATATCTTCATCTGCTCTCTTTTTTAAAATTCATCATTTTCACATCTATTCACTGAACCAGGTTTTGGTTTTGATAATCTTCTCTATTGGTTTTTGTGTATTGTGTACACTACTTCATTGATTTTGACTGTTTATTATTTATATATTCCTGTACTTTTGGGTCAATCTGTTTAGCTCCTTGAACAAACTCCATAGCTTATTTTTTTCCAATTTTTCTTAAATATTTGAAATTATATATTTTCCACTAAGTACTTTTCTAGCTGGATCCTACAAATTTTGAATGAATTATTTTCAATGTGATTCAGGTATAAGTATTTCTTAATTTCTTTCATTATTTTCTCATTAACCCAAAATTTGTTTAGTACTGTGTTTTCTTTTGCTTTTAGTATTCAGAAATGGAGAAGTTTTAGCTCTCTTTTTCTTTGTTATTTCTATTTCTATTGCAGATGGTCAAAGGGCATAGAACTGTACCATCCAATATGGTAGCCAGTAGCCATATGTGGATATTGAACACTTGAAATGTGTCTAGTTTGATTGAGAAGTGTAATATGTGTAAAGGACACAAAAGATTTTGAAGACAGTACAAAAAATGTAAAATATCTTATCAATAAGTTTGATATTGATTACAAATCAGAATAAAGTTATATTAAATATGTTAAGTTAAATATATTTATGTAATTAATTTTACCTCTTTTTAAAAACTTTTTTAAAATAGCTACTAAATTTTTTTTATTACATATGTGGCTTGCTTTATATTTCTATAGTCTATATTATATGTAGTGACATAGATGTATGATATTATTTTAAATCCATTGAGTCATCATCTGGGTTTTAGCATGTCATCATTTTCAGAGTAATTCGTGTGTGTCAGAAAAGAATGTATATTCTCTATTTGTTGTACATGAAGTCGCATGTAGATTCCATTACCTTGACATTCTTAATCCCGTTCTTAAAATAGCTAAAGCTGTTCATTTTGAATACTTGCAGTATCAGTTGCTCAGAGGGTCATGTGATTTCTTTATCAGTCATTATATCTTCTTAGTCTCTCATTCATTTTATAAGTATGGGTCCATACGAGATGGTGTGGACTTATTTCTCCCCACTCCTTCCTGCCAAGTGCACAGTAAATGCTAGAAATAACAAACAAGAGCTCTAACAGGTGGAAAAAAGGAAGATGGATTGGGTAGAGAGAGACCCCAGGACTGGAGGAACAGCATGGTGGCAGGGCTTCTTACAACCCCAAACCCAGCATTAGAATATGGCCCAAGTAGGCCCACTCCTCCTGCTGTGGAACAAGGGCCCCATTGACAGTACCAGGTGAGCTTAGGGATTGATTGGAAGCCCCACTGACAATAAGCACCCAGAGGAAGTGTTCTTTCCCACCAGGTCTGAGACTCTCCTCTCCCATCCAGAACACAGATTGATTGGCAGCACCAGGAAGAGGGATCCTGTCACAGCAAACCCTGGCCCAGCCAGATCTGGAGATCCCTACTTCCCCTGTCTCCAACACACACACACCTCGAGATGTCCTCTGATTAGGTAGTACTGGCAGGTGGGAATCCCTCCACATACAGGACCCAACCCAGGAAGCACTCTTCTTCCTCATGGGCTGGAGAATCCCTTTCCTCACCATGGTCCAGCCTGGGGAATCTCCTTCCACCCAAAGTACCACAAAGACGCTGAAGATGAAATTGTCATTGGAAGCATATCCCACAAAAGTAGGCCAAGGCCTGTATAGTAAACCCAAAAAGAGTGACTGCCTTCTAAATTAAAGATTAAATAAGATGCAGAGTCTCCTAATATAATAGCCAAAATATCCAGGAATCAATCCAAAATCACCTATCATACCAAGAACCAGGAAAATCACAACTTGAAGGAAAAAGAAAGACAACCAACTAATGCCAATACTGAGAAGATTCTGATGTTGAAATCATCTGGTAAGTATTTAAAGCAACCATATATTTTTTAAAAAGTTTCAGTAGGAAATTACAAATTATTTTGAAACAGATGAAAACATAGAAAATCTTAGCAAAGAAATATGTTATAAAAAGAACTAAATGAAAATTATAAAGCCAAAAAATATAATTATTGAAATTAAAAACTCACTGGGTGGGATTGACAGTAGAGATGACAGATAGCAGAATCAGGAAAATTGAGGAAAGATCAATAGAATTTACCCAATCTAAACAACAAAAAGAAAATAGACTATAAATAAACAGAGCCTCAGGGACCTGTGGGACAATGACAAAAGTTCCAGCAATCTTAACATCAGAGTCTTAAAAGGCAAGGAAAGAGTGGGGGACTGAGAATATTCAAAGAAATAGTGGCAGATAATTTCCCAAATTTGGTGAAAGACATAAACTTACAGATTCAAGAAGCTGAACAAACCCCAAATAAAATTGTCCCAAAGAAATTCCTACCAAGCTATATCATAACTAAAATGCTGCAAACTAAACACAAAGAAAAAATCTTGACAGCAGCAGAGAGAAATGTGACATTATCTATAGGGGAACACCAATTTGAATGACAGCAGGATAGTCATTTGAAACCATGAAGGCCAAAAGGAAATGGCACATCTTTTAGGTGCTGTCAACTTGAAAGAAACCACTGCCAACCGTGAATTACATATCCAGTGAAACTATCCTTCAGGAATAAAGAAATCCAGACATTGTCACATGAATAGAAACTAAAAGAATTTGTTGCTTTCAGACTCATCCTTAAAGAACGGCTAAAGGAAGTTCTTCACTCAAACGATAAACGAATCGTGGAGCATCAGGAAGGAAGAACAAATGAACATGGAAAGAGGAGAGACATGAGCAAATACAATAGAGCATCCTTCTCATGAGTTTTGCAAGTATATAACGTCCATTTTTTGACCGTTATGATGTTATTATCTTGAATTTAATTTATTAATAATAACATTGTTATCTGGTATCATTAGCTCATATTTGCCTGGTATATCTTTTGCCATCACTTTGGTTTTAATTGTTTTTGTGTTGTTTGGCTTCACATATGTGTTTTGTAAAGAACATGTTGCTCTGTCTTGGTTTTTTGTTTGTTTGTTCGTGTTTAACTCAAATTGAGATACTCTGTCTTTTGATAGGAGGGTCTGACCCATTTACATTTCTGTGATGAATGACATAATAGGCCTTATTTTGTCTTTTCTCTCAAACATACTTTCTTTTTGTATCTTGTTTTCCTTTTATCTGGGTTTCCATTAAATGATCAGTTCTTTTTTTCTGGTTTGGATGTTATACATTCTATTTTATTCTCCTGGTGTTCCTAACTTATTAAAATCGATGCCTATGTTTCTTTCTCACCACCCTACCCCCTTGTTCATTTTTTAAGCTCGTGAATGTATATACTCTCCCCCTGATCAAGACAGGTAACTTGACTACTCTCATTTTCTCATTTCTACTTCCCACCCCATCCCCAATGATACCTAAAAGTTTAGTGCTGTATTACTGTGTATCTAGTTAGTGTTACCCTGCCTCACTACCTCTTCTCCTTGCTTATTAAGAAGATAATAAATACTTTGTTAAATTATTCTTATCCTTACTTTCTTTATATCTTGAAGCATCTTCCTGAATTTTTTTCTTCTTGCAGAAATACTTCCTCCAAGAATATTTTCAAGGTTTTTTATGCATAATATTGTCTTTATTTTGCCTCGTTTACATAATACTTAAATAAAATGTAACATTCTAGATTCGAAGTTTTATCTTTTACAATTTAAAAATATTGTTACATTTTCTTTTTTTTTCTTTTTTTTTAAATAAAGATAACCGGTAAGGGGATCTTAACCCTTGACTTGGTGTTGTCAGTACCACGCTCTCCCGATTGAGCTAATCAGCCATCCTTATATAGGGATCCAAACCCGTGGCCCTGGTGTTATCAGCACCACATTCTCCCAAGTGAGCCATGGGCTGGCCCAAAATATTGTTACATTTTCTTATTGTGGTCAGTGCTGCTATTGACAACAGAGTTATTTATTCAATACTTTTTTTGTTGATGGGCCATAAAATGCCAGGCACTGTTTTTGACACTAGGGATTCAATTTTTTTTTTAATTGTGATTTTTGTTTTGCAGGTGATCTGTGTTTTGTCTCTAGAAGGTTTTACAATTTCTTCTTTGTTTATGTATGCTGTTAGACTTCACTATAATATGTGGTGGCTTTTCATAATTTTCTTATTTGACTCCCTATGAATACTTTTAATCTAATGTCTTTAACTTTTCTTTATTTCTCCACAATTCTTGGTTATTGTTTCTTAAAATGCTTTTTCTTCTCTGTTTATTCTTTTCTTCTACGACTTTAATTATATAAAATCTAGTCAATCTCCATATTGCTTAACATTTCTTTAATATATTTCAACTTTTTATCCCTTCCTGATATCTTATGGAAGAGTTCCTTGACCTGATATTCTAGCTTTGGAATTCAGTCTTCACTTTTACATTCTGGTATTCAATCAATCTGTTGAATATTTTATTTCAACCATCATATTTTTCATACACAGATTTGTTGTTTTTGTTTTTATGACAAGTTCTTGCTTGACATTTCCTATGTCCTCCTTTGTCACTTTTAGGATAGCTTTTTAAAACTATATATGTAGAGCACAGAGTTTTATTCTAATGGTCCATTAATTCTGGTTCATCTTTATAGATTATTCAGCTTACTGTTTTTCTTTTATAGCAATATAATTCTCAGTTATTTTATGTTTTTCCTGTGAGCGCATATATATTTCCTAGGCCCAGGTTATAAGCTGGTAACGTAGAGAGGGAAGAGAACGAAAACTCTGGGGTATTTCCTACAACTCCTTCAACTCACTAGGAAGGGCACAAGTTATCGATTAAGTGTATGTATGAATGTGTCTGGGTGTGTGTATGTGAATTATTCTCAATGCAGAGGATCTTTGGTGTTAAAATTTGGGCAAGACCACTCTCCGTTTACCATTCTCTTCTTACCAGGGGACCTTGTCCTTCAGAAAACCTCCCTACTTCCTCTTCTTTTTGCTGTAATCATATGGCTCACTTTGTGTGTGCGTGTGTGTGTGTGTGTGTGTGTGTGTGTGTGTGTGTGTATCAGGGGCGGGAGAAGGGTGAATAAATCCCTATGAGGTTTCTCTGCTTGTATCTATTGGTATCCACTCCTCTCCCAACCTAGTTCCAAGGCTATCCTGTGAAATGCTGAAAGAGTGGGCAAAGATTTACCCAGGACAATGTGGAAAGTGGACAGAAATAAGCAAAACAAAACCCTAAAATGCAGCCCCATTTCCTACAACACCTCCCCAACAAACTCCTGTGGCATCTAGAATCTTCCATTGCAGCTACCATTCCCTGTCTGTCTACACACACACACACACACACACACAGAGTTTCAAGTCAACTATCCAATAGTTTGTCAATTGAACAACCTCCCTCTTCTGGAGAATCTCCATGTTGGGTTTTGGCAAAGGTGATAGCTGTTCATGTTAGAATGCTGTATTAACTATCTTCTTCATAACAATATTATCCCATACTTAGTGGCTCAAAACAGCACACACTTAATATAGTTTCTGTGGGTGAGGGTCTGGACATAGCCTAACAGAGTCCTCTGTAGCCTACTATCAGGGTGTCAGGCAGGATTGGGTTCTCCTGGGAAAGCTCTCCAGTGAATGATCTGCTTCCAAATACATGGAGCTGTTGAACGGGTTCAGGTCTTTGCAGGCTGTGGGATTGAGGACCTTAGGTTCAATCCCTTATTCTTAGTCCCTTGTCAGGGGAGCCTCCCCAACATCATCACTCACTTCATCAAAGCCAGCAAGGGAGGGATCTCCTAGCAATGATACTAGAGGAGAGGGTCTGGGGAGGCCCAATATCCAGCCTCAACCTACCCCATCCTCTTACCACGTTTGATACAAAAAGTAAGAAATACACACCTCAGGCAAAGTGCAGGCTGGCCCCAGGAAAACGAGCAACAACCCCACCTTTTACCAGGATTCAGCTTTTATAGATTCACTAACTCCTTTCTACTGAGTACGCTCAGCCACTGGATTTGCATAAGTCCACCCCTTGTGCTCTCAATCTCCCCATATTGATACTGAAAATAGGTGCAATAAACAACAGTAACTCTCCTCTAGGGGAGGGCCTAGTGGAGGGACTTGAGAACTTGGGGAGTGGCTTGAAATCCAGAGGTGTGTCTTGTAACAAGAACCCATGGAAACCGAGCACCTACTATTTCAGCATGACAAGCATCAGACGCTTAATGTTACTCTTGTGTTTTACTGGTTAGAAGCAAGTCACAGTCCTACCCACATCCAAGGGGAGGGGATTGCACAAGGGTGTGACTACTAGGAGGCTCAGATAACAGGAGTTGCAAGTCCCTTCTCGTGGGAACCAGAAATCATCTTTCCCCAAAGTTTCTGAAAGCCACTGAAGGGTTTTAAGCAATAAAGTAATACCACATCCTTGCTTTAAAGCAATCACCGGCCAGAAAGTGTGAGTACATTGGTGGAGAGCTAACTCGAGTTAGGGAATAAAGACAGGAAGCTGTGAATATAGCCTAGTAAAACGGTGGTGGCCTGAAGTATGGTAATGCTAGTGGGAATAGACACGAGAAAGTTGGATAGCTATTTTTAAAATGTAATAGAAGAGAAAAAGAGTTGGAGAAAAGAATTGAGAATATTCTGGTTTGGGCTTGTGCAAGTGGGTGAGTGGGTAGTAATTTCATTCCCTGAGAAGAAGAGGGACAGTTTAGACATCTTCAGCTTGAGGTGGGTGGGTTAACCCCATAACAATTGGAGAGACTCAACCATGTTCCCTTGATAGAACGACCTTTTTGGATAAATTTAAACTAATTTTTATGCCCGCAAAGAACTTGTTGCTCAAATTTACTGATGCTGGTTCCACCTTTTCAACTCATCTCACATAAATGAATTTTCAGGATTACTAGTCGTCTACAGATACAAGAACATAGGATTGAGTGTACGAACAGGAATATGCTCTTCCTAAAAATACAACTTTTACACTTTCTGAAGGAAAAGGATGAGTTTTAGGTCAAAAATATGGATAGAGAAGATGGTGGTGGCTGCGGCGGTTGGCGCGGAGTAGCTGAGGGGGAAAGGCGGCCACTGGGCCTTAGGCAGCCGGGAAACTCGTGGACCTTCCTCTTGCCGTCTCTTAAGGGAGGACCGCTGCTGGTGGCCGGTCGTGCAGGCTGACCGCCACTTCGCCCTTGGCAGGAGAGGCTGCCTCATTTACAGGCAACAGCTTTGAAGTATGGAGCAGGAAAAGAATTGTTTCGTAGCTGCAAAAGCGAGTCTCTAAACAGGGAACATGGCACTGGGGCCTCTGTTGACACTGCCAGGATCCCGGAGGCTGGGGCTGCGCTGAAGGTGGCCAGCTGCCCTATTCAGGAGTCGAGGTTTCAGGTCGGCATAAAAGAAGATTCCTGGGAGCGCCCGAGCTGCGCCGTGGGACCGAGTGAGCAGCCTGAGATGGCGGTGGCCGAGGACGGGGACGGTGACGTCGCAGAGGCAGAGAGGGAGCCACCCGGACCGGCACAGCCCCGTGAGTGACTCCCGGCCCGGCCCTGCTCAGGGCGGGGAGAGGGTGGACACCCGCTCGGCTTCCGCCTGCCCCACCGGGCCTCACCAGCCCTGGGCTGCCTCCATTTTCTTAGGTGGTGGCGGCTCCGGCCCGGCTCGACCAAGCCTGTCCTCCTCGCCCAAGCCTGTCCTCCTCGCCCAGCTCAGCTACTCACTGAGCCTTCCCACTTGCTTGCCCCAGCGCGGGGCTTCCTTGGGCCTGCGGGCAGCCTCCCCTCCCACTCCCTCCGCAGTTCTCTGGCGGGGCTGGTGGCATGGGGCGTGCTCAGCCAGCGTCGGGAGGGCAAGGAAGTACGGGCTGGGCCGACTGTCACTCCATCGCACCCTGGGCTCTGGCCCCCGGTAAACTTCCTGTTACCGGGAGGCAGATACCATCTCTGCGGCCACCAGTTCGGAAAAACGCCTAACCGATTTCTGGTTAGGAATAGTGTGGTCGGAGAGTTCCCGAGTTCGCTTGAACCTGCCGGAGAGCTGACTGTGGGTGGGCACCGGAGTCGGTCCGCGCCGGGGGGATTCAAAGGTGAACCGTGTGCTGCGGGCTCCTCCCCTGAGGAGCTCACGCTGTGGTGTGGGAGATCAGACAAGTACACAAATAACCACAATACCAGGAGGAAGGTGATAAGTCCCGAGAAAGATCTACACAGTGCTACAGAGGCACCCAGAGCGACCAGTCTTCTGTGCCTAGCAGAAACCTGGTAGACTTCCTGGGTGAGGCGGTGCCGAGCAGGGTCTTGAAGGCCCAGCTGATAGACGAGGGTTGCAGAAGACACGTCCCAGCCCAGCCCAGTGCGCACAGAGCGGGGAGACTTCCGGCTAGGGAGGCAGAGACTCGTGACAAACCACACACCCTGTGGGGCAGCCACTGTGTGATCCAGCAGCCTGGGCCAGAGCGCACAGAACAGGGAGAAGTCCTGCACAGGAAGTGGAAGCCCGGCAGAGACCACACACCCTGCGGTATCACCCGTGATCCAGCAGCCCAGCAGGGTCCAAGCTGACCAGAGAGGTGGCTCCCCGGAGAGTCCCAAGACCCGAGGCAACCACACACACAAGGCACTAGAGGCCAACTGAGCAGTCACGGAGGTAGCCATACCAAATTGGCAACCACAGCAACATCTTAGTTAGTCAATAGTCTCAAACTGGTGGACTGTGAAACCCCCTGCCACAATGAATAAACATCAAAAAAAAGATACCAGAAATACAAAAAATCAAAGTACACCACCAAAAGTTAATAAATCTCAAACTCTAGATCCTATAGAACAAGAAGCCTTTGAAATGACTGACAAGGAATTTTGAGTGATAATTCTAAGGAAACTGAATGAGATACAAGAAAACTCAGCTAGACATCATGATGAAATGAGGAAAAGTATACAGGACCTGAAAGAGGAAATGTACAAGGAAATCAATGTCCTGAAAAATAATGTAGCAGAACTTGCCGAACTGAAGAAGTTATTCAGGAAAATAAAAAACACAATGGAGAGTTTAACCAGCAGGCTTGTCGAAGTTGAAGAGAGAACCTCTGAACTTGAAGATGGGCTGTTTGAAATAACACAAGCAGACAAAAAGAAAGAAAAAAGAATCAAAGACATTGAAGAAAATCTGAGAGAGATATCAGACAACCTTAAGCACTCAAATATCCGAGTCATGGGTATTCCAGAAGGGGAGGAAAACGGAGATTGCATTGAAAACATATTCAACAAAATAGTGGCAGAAAACTTCCCAGGTATAGGAAAAGTCACAGATCTTCAGATCCAGGAAGCTCAACGATCTCCAAACGTATTCAACCAAAAAAGGCCTTCTCCAAGACACGTCATAGTCAAACTGGCAAAACTCAGAGACAAAGAGAGAATCTTAAAAGCTGCAAGAGAGAAGCGTCAAATCACCTATAAGGGAGCCCCAATCAGGCTAACATCAGACTTTTCATCACAAACCCTAAAAGCTAGAAAGGAATGGGATGATATTTTCAAAATACTAAAAGACAAAGATTGCCAGCCAAGAATACTCTATGCTGCAAGGCTATCCTTCCAAAATGAAGGGCAAATAGTATATTTCTCAGACAAACAAAAACTGCGGGAGTTCACTACCACATGACCACCCTTACAAGAAATCCTCAAGGGAGTACTGGGTTTGGTTCCTGAAAAATAGCTACCACTGCCATAAAAACCCAAGAAAAATCAAAACCCACTAGTATAATAAAAATGGCATTCATGAAGAGAAAACAAACAAACAAAAACGCTATCTACAACCTAAGGAACTAACAAACACAGAAACCAAACAGTAAATCAGAAAGCGAGGAACAAAAGACACCTAAGACAACCAAACAACCAATAAAATGCTAGGAATAAATCAATACCTTTTAGTAACAACTCTTAATGTAAAAGGCTTAAATTCCCCAATCAAAAGACACAGACTGGCTGACTGGATCAAAGAGGAGGACCCAACTATATGCTGCCTACAAGAGACCCACCTCACCCATAAAGATTCACATAGACTAAGAGTGAAAGGATGGAAAAAGATTTACCATGCAAACAGAAAAGAAAAATGAGCTGGAGTAGGTATTCTTATATCTGACAAAATAGACTTTAAACTAAAAACCATAAAAAGAGACAATGAGGGACACTACTTAATGATAAAAGGACTGATCCATCAAGAAGACATAACAATCATAAATATGTATGCATCCAATGTTGGAGCAGACAGATTTATAAAACAAACTCTATTAGACCTAAAGAAGGAAATAGACACTAATACCATAATAGCAGGGGACCTGAACACCCCACTGTCAATATTAGACAGATCATCTAGGCAAAGAATCAGTAGAGAAACACAAGATCTAAACAAGACTCTAGACCAATTGGAATTGGCAGATATCTACAGAACATTCCATCCAACAACCTCAGAATATTCATTCTTCTCATCAGCACATGGATCGTTCTCCAGGATAGATCACATATTAGGTCACAAATCAAGTCTCAATAAATTCAAAAAAATTGGAATTATCCCATGTATTTTCTCAGACCACAATGGATTAAAACTAGAAATTAATAACAAACGAAACTCTGGAAACTATACAAACACGTGGAAATTAAACAGCATTCTACTTAATGACATATGGGTCCAAGAAGAAATCAAGCAGGAAATCAAAACTTTTATTGAAACTAATGAAAACAATGATACATCATACCAAAACCTGTGGGATACTGCAAAAGCAGTATTGAGGGGGAAATTTATTGCATTAAAAGCTCACTTCAGAAGAATGGAAAGATGGCAAGTGAACAACCTAACACTTCACCTTAAAGAACTAGAAAAACAAGAACAATCCAATCCTAAAGTTAGCAGACGGAAAGAAATCATTAAGATCAGAGCAAAACTTAATGAAATTGAAACCCCCCAAAAAATACAAAAGATCAATGAATCAAAAAGTTGGTTTTTTGAAAAGATAAATAAAATTGACAAACCATTAGCATGGCTAACAAAAAAAAGAAGAGAGAAGACTCAAATAACAAAAATTAGAAATGAAAAAGGCGATATTACAACTGATTCATCTGAAATACAAGGAATCATTCGAGACTACTATAAACAACTATACGCCAACAAATTTGAAAATCTGGAGGAAATGGATAAATTTCTGGACACACACAATCTCCCAAAACTGAACCATGAAAACGTAGAAAATTTGAACAGACCAATAACAATAAAGGAGATTGAAGCTGTTATCAGAAGGCTCCCAACAAAGAAAAGCCCAGGACCAGATGGATTCACAGCAGAATTTTACCAAACATTCAAAGAGGAATTGACACCGATTCTTTACAAACTATTCCAAAAGATTGAAACAGACGCAAATCTCCCAAACTCATTCTATGAAGCAAACATCATCCTGATACCAAAACCAGGTAAAGATATAACCAAAAAAGAAAACTACAGGCCGATACCCTTGATGAATATAGATGCAAAAATCCTCACTAAAATACTAGCAAACAGAATACAGTAACACATACATAAAATTATTCACCACGATCAAGTGGGATTCATCCCAGGGATGCAAGGTTGGTTCAACATACGCAAATCAATAAATGTGATACACCATATCAATAAACTTAAACACAAGGACCATGTGATCATCTCTATAGATGCTGAAAAAGCATTTGATAAAATTCAGCACTCATTCATGACAAAGACCCTCTATAAGTTAGGTATAGAGGGAAAGTATCTCAGTAATTAAAGCCATATATGCCAAACCCACTGCCAATATCATCCTGAATGGGGAAAAGCTGAAAGCTTTTCCTTTAAGAACAGGAACTAGACAAGGATGCCCACTCTCACCACTCCTATTCAACATAGTGTTGGAAGTACTAGCCAGAGCAATCAGAGAAGAGAAGGAAATAAAGGGCATCCAGATTGGAAAAGATGAAGTCAAATTGTCCCTGTTTGCAGATGACATGATCCTATATATCGAACAGCCTAAAACGTCTACAAAAAAACTCTTGGAATTGATAAATGATTTCAGCACAGTAGCAGGATACAAAATCAACACACACAAATCAGTAGCATTTCTTTTCTCCAATAGTGAACATGCAGAACGAGAAATCAAGAAAGCCTGCCCATTTACAATAGCCACCAAAAAATAAAATACTTAGGAATTGAATTAACCAAGGAGGTGAAAAATCTTTATAATGAGAACTACAAACCACTGCTGAGAGAAATTAGAGAGGATACAAGAAGATGGAAAGATATCCCATGCTCTTGGATTGGAAGAATCAACATAGTGAAAATGTCCATACTACCCAAAGTGATATACAAGTTCAGTGCAATCCCCATCAAAATTCCAAAGACATTTTTCTCAGAAATGGAAAGAAGTATCCAGACATTTATATGGAATAATAAAAGACCACGCGTAGCCAAAGCAATGCTGAGCAAAAAAAAAAATAAAGCTGGAGGCATAACACTACCCGACGTTAAGCTATAATAACCAAAACAGTATGGTACTGGCATAAAAACAGATACACTGATCAATGGAATAGAATAGAGAATCCAGAAATCAACCCACACACTTACTGCCGTCTGATCTTTGACAAAGGCACCAAGCCTATTCACTTGGGAAGGGACTGCCTCTTCAGCAAATGGTGCTCGGATAACTGGATATCCATATGCAGGAGAATGAAACTAGACCCATACCTCTCACCATATACTAAAATCAACTCGAAATGGATTAAGGATTTAAATATACACCCTGAAACAATAAAACTTCTTAAAGAAAACATAGGAGAAACACTTCAGGAAATAGGATTGGACACAGACTTCATGAATACGACCCCAAAAGCACGGGCAACCAATGGAAAAATAAACAAATGGAATTATATCAAACTAAAAAGCTTCTGCACAGTAAAAGAAACAATTAACAGAGTTAAAAGACAACCAACAGAGTGGGAGAAAATATTTGCAAAATATACATCTGACAAAGGATTAATATCCAGAATATATAAGGAACTCAAACAACTGTACAAGAAAAAAACAAGCAACCCAATTTAAAAATGGGCAAAAGAGCTAAGTAGGCATTTCTCTAAGAAAGATATACAAATGGCCAACAGACATATGAAAAAATGCTCCACATCACTCAGCATTTGGGAAATGCAAATCAAAACCACACTGAGATGCCATCTCACCCCAGTTAGGATGGCTAAAATCCAAAAGACTCTGAACGATAAATGCTGGGGAGGTTGCGGAGAAAAAGGAACCCTCATACATTGTTGGTGGGACTGCAAAATGGTGCAGCCTCTATGGAAAATGGTATGGAGGTTCCTCAAACAATTGCAGATAGATGTACCATATGACCCAGCTATTCCACTGCTGGGAATATACTCAGAGGAATGGAAATCATCAAGTCGAAGGTATAACTGTTTCCCAATGTTCATTGCAGCACTCTTTACAATAGCCAAGAGTTGGAACCAGCCCAAATGTCCATCATCAGATGAGTGGATACGGAAAATGTGGTACATCTACACAATGGAATACTACTCAGCTATAAAAACGAATGAAATACTGCCATTTGCAACAACATGGATGGACCTTGAGAGAATTACATTAAGTGAAACAAGTCAGGCAGAGAAAGAGAAATACCACATGTTCTCACTTATTGGTGGGAGCTAAAAATTAATATATAAATTCACACACACACACACACACACATACAAAAAAAACTGGGGGGTGGGAGGAAGAAGATATAACAACCACAATTACTTGAAGTTGATATGACAAGCAAACAGAAAGGACATTGTTGGGGGGGAGGGAGGAGAGGGAGGAGGGAGGGAGGTTTTGGTAAGGGTCAACAATAATAAACCACAATGTATATCGACAAAATAAAATTTTTAAAAAAAATATGGATAGAATCCACATACTCTAAAACATCTTTCATCAGAGTAACCTGGGTTGAACTCAGAAGCCCTAAGCACTGTGCTGTAGGCAACAGTGCTGACAATCGCGGGCATGCACACGGACTGCAGTCCCTGCCTCTGGGGTTCCCGCGCTCTCTTGTCAGGCGGTTCAGACACATGAAATGCTGCGCGAAAGTCTCGCGAGAGGGAAAGGGCTTGCTCGTCCTCCGATTCTCGCAACCGCGCCACGCGTGTTCCCACCTCCTGGGAAACAGGCGGACGAGGCCCAGGGGCTTCTGGGAATCGTAGTTCCAGACCAGGATGAGATCGCGCAGCCCGGGGACCCGCTCATTGTTACGCATGCGCGACTCAGAGCTGGTCCGAGAAGTTCGTCGCCTTTGTCAGGCCCGGGATGGGAGGTGAGTTTCTGGCTCAGACGCCGCTCCGTCTCGGGGGCGGCCCCGGGGGGTCGTTCTGCGCCGGGTCAGGGCTGGAAAGCGCGTTTGGGAAGGGATCCTCGAGGGCAGACCGTGAGCCCCATCCCGTCACGCTGTGGCGCGAATCACTCCCCGCGGGGCCGCGGGTGCGAGCGCGGGGCGGGCGGGCGCGCGGTGCGGAGCTGGCGGCGCGGGTCTCGGGCGAGCGTCCCGAGCGCGGCAGTGTTTGTCTACGTTCCTTGGGCCTCGGTGACAGCCCCAGCGCCATCTCTTCCAGGAGCTCGGTCCCCCCAGGGACAGCTCCAAGCGGAGGGGCAGGCATCGGAGGACCCAGCCTCAGGGACGCTGTCCCCGGGTTTCCAGTCTCCAGCTCCGTAGGACCGAGGCAGGCTCCACGGTGAGGAAGAAACCCGACCTGCCCTGCCCGAGACCTTGGAGCAGAGTCCCCAGACGCAAGGCAGGAAGGACACGAAGCCTCGGGGGCTCTGACCGTTCTGCACGGAGAGGTCCGGATTGGGGTGAAAAGCAGACTCGTCAGAACAAGAAGGAGGTGGCGATCATGGAGACAGATTTGGCCGAAATGCCCGAGCAAAGAGGTGAGAGTTGCTGAAGTGTCGAAGGTGTGTGGTGGAAGGACGAAATGCTTCCTCCTGCAGGGGAAACGGTTGCCTCAGGGAAGGGGGCTCTTGGCGGGGAGGGCGCTCTGTCTCCATGCCTTGGGGGCAGATGAGCTCTTAGAGTGAGAATCGAGGATTTGGATGGGATCACCGCCCTTTCCTCTCCAGCTGTGTGCACGGTGGACCCTTGAAAGCCACCCCTAAATAGTGAGGGAAATGTTAGCTTCTGAAGCATGAGTAAAGCCTCAGTTACTTTTCCTCACACGTCCTTCCTCGCAAATGATTATCCCATCCTACACTCATATCAGTGGGGCTGAGAATTCAGCTTTTTAATTGGCAAAAATATTTTCCCACACCTGTTATCCCACTTTGGCCGCACGATGACCCTATGACTTCAATAGAATAAATGTATGTGTTTCAGGAAGAGGAAACAGACCTGGAAGTCACTGATTTCCAGTTCTACTACACCATTGTTTCTTGACCAGTGTGGTCTGTGACCTCCTTGTCAGAATTCCCCCAGGGGCGCTTGCTAGATTTCTAGATAGTACCCAGAACTCAACCAATGATAACTACTTTGGGGTCCAGCAATCTACCTTTGAAATAAGTTTGCAAGGTGATTTTTGAGAACCATTGAGCCTATATCTCTGATGTTAATTTAGTATAGAGAAATCTGGGACATTAACTGACATACTTTAAATTTTAGAGCAGAGAATGTCATGTTCCAGAAGGTGTTATGATGATAGCACCTGAATTTAAGCCCCAAGTGGCAACATTCTGGGACATTTTTCATGATCCTGGGAGGTGGTAGATTGTTTGGAGCTCTGTTCAGTCTCAGTGTTTGTAGGGAGCACATGTGTTATGGTAGAGGGATTTTTAGACATGTGTATCAGAGTAACAAGATAGGTCTAGCCCCCATCATGAATGGTTTCTTGCCCTTAGCTCTGTCTTCCCAGGATTCTCCCCTTTCTCAAGAGAAGAGCACAGAGGAGGAAGAAGTGACAGCTCTGCGCCTCACAGCCAGATCTCAGGTGAGTGTGAGTCTCTACTGATTATTGAAATTCTGTCTTGTTTCACAGAGTACAGACATACTCGCTTCTTTTTGATGTGGGGTTTCTTTGTTCACTAGAGCCCACCTAGAGAGCCGAGTTTTTAGCTCTAAGAGATTACTTGGGAGACTAGTGGACTCAGTAGAAAATGTTTCCTACTTCCTTATAGTACCTTTCTTCTCCATCTGCTACTTATTGTCCATCAACAGGCAGGTAAACAGCATTTCCCTTCAGTCTACTGCTAATTTTTAGCTTGTTAATGTGGGAAACTATTTTAAAGATAATGTGGCACATACCTCTTAAAATTTGTTTCTCTAAGGAAAACAACATGCACGTAACTTTAAGTAGGGATTTAGGAAAGCACCTTAAATGCTGAAGTGGTTATAAAAATAATAAGTTCTCTGTTCAAAGGAATGCTGAAAAAGGAAAGCCTGTGAAGTCTTAACTAAAAGAGTTAACAGTTAGAATTCAACCCTCTGAGATGATGAATGCTGAATTAATATGGGTGCAGCTTGCTTTTATATTGTTGCCGACCCCCCCAACCAAGGGCAAATATGGCAAATATTAAGAATTGTTGAATTTAAGAGGTGGTTGTATTATATGAGTGATTATTGTGTTTGTCTTTTTTTTTTTTTTTTTTTTTTTGTCTTTTTCGTGACCGGCACTCAGCCAGTGAGTGCACCGGCCAGTCCTATATAGGATCCAAACCCACGACGGGAGAGTGCGGCGACGCTCCCAGCGCCGCATTCTCCCGAGTGCACCACGGGCTCGGCCCTATTGTGTTTGTCTTTTAACTTTTGTACATTTGAAGATTTTTAAAGAAGTTGGGTAGGAAAATAAGGAGCTCTCCATGATGAATGTGGCATACTGCAACCCAAAGATTCCTCAATCCTCTTTGCTACTATAATCCAGGTGTAAAAAGTAAACATTGCACGTTGGTAGTGTTTGTAAAAGTGACTTCTCAGGGTCCTTTATGTATCTGCTAATCTTCATTGGCTTCTCAACCACCTTATGTTAGTCTTAAAGACTTTATTAGTGAAGAAGTTTTAAGTTGTAGCTGATAAAAATTCACCTTAAACTGGCTTAAGCAAAAAGACATTTGTTGATTAACGTAACTGAAAAATCGGTCTAGCTAGATAAGGGATCAAGCAGTAACATTAAAACCGAATTTCACTGACCTTTTCCTCTCTCTCCATGGGTTTTGCTCTCAAGCAGGCTTTTCTCCTAGTGCTGGCCTCTACCAAGCTTAGTCTTACATCTTCCTATGTTGAAGGCCAGACAAAAAGGGCAGTTTCTCTCTATGTCATTCCAGTAGAAGTGCTGGGATTTACTCTAACAGGGTATTAGGCCCATTCCTGGACCAGTTCCTGCCCAGATCTAAGTATAATTGTCTATTGAATATACCTGCACACACACATACAAACACACATCCACCCATGAGTCAGGGATGGAGTCAGTACTACCTGAACTACATGGACAAAGTGTCCAGGCATAGTGTCCAGAGGATAATCAGGGTACAGGTACTAGAAGAAGGATGAATGCTTTATGTATTTCAACACTTTGATATTAGATTTAAGACTGTTACGGCTGTTATCAGGGTGGATGGAACCTGTTACGGAAATTTAAAAACCCTCTCTTTGTCCTTTTTGCATTTCATTAGATTTTGTTTGATGTTAATATTATAGCTTTCTTTTTTGTTATAATTTGCTTGGACTTTTTTTTTGGTATCTTATTAGATTTTTTAAAATATTAATATTTAAATTTTTGCTCATTGTAACAAGGTGAACAGCACAGACATAAAAAAATATAAAGGTAATTACTTCCCTCCCCAAATTCAGTCCCTCAGCTCTTCCTACTAAGGGTTAACAGTTTGTCGTATGTTTTTCCATAGTTTTGTTGAGTTCGCACTGCTGTATTCAGACATGTGGTATTTCCTCCCTCCATATATTTCTTTCCATTCCTCCCCCCACATCCCCAACCTTGCAATAATATTTTGTTCCGATGGACTAGTTTAACTTGATTTGTATGCTCCACTCATTTATTTACGTTATTTTTTAAATGAAATGGAAGTGTTTAAAGCTATGCAATTTCCTTTGAGTACAGTCGTAGCCATTTGGCATCACTTTGTGTTTTATTTTCTTTTGATATTCTGATTTTTTTTTTATTTATCATCAGTTGTTGCTCTGTTCTATTTCTGTTTTGGAATTTATTGAAATTTACTTTGTTACTTTTTGCAAATACCTCATGAATGTTTAAGTAGAAGGTACCTTCTATCCAGTTACAGCATTTGGTATATATTTATTTCAGAAACCTTGGGATATTATTCCCATTCTCTGTGATTTAAAGGGGCATGTTGAGTTCTGATATGTCTATCTCCTTATACTTTTTGTATTTTTTGTCTTACAGAAATGTAATCTTATGATATTTTACACATAAACATTTATGAGTTATATCTGTACCATTAATCAAATGAATTTGTTGTTGTCATTTTCCACAATTTAATACTTTTTTCCTTGAATTGATTCCATGTTTAACTGGATTTGGTGCTCACTTTCAGTCTTTTCCTTCCATGACTTCTCCATTCACAAGTTCTGTATTACAGTTCATCTTCTGATTGGTTAGGTTGACTCACAGGGGAATTATGCAGACATGCCTTTTTTTTCTTTGCTTATATTTTGTTAACTTTGCCATACTACATTGTTGACTCATTAGTGCGTATTTTAATACCTTATTCCCCAGAAAAATTCTCGTCTCCTAATGGAAAAACCATGGTCTTAATTCTTTTGGTTCTCATATTGAATCTAACTCTGTGTATGTGTTACAGAATTGATACCCAGTAACTTTACATAGACTATTCAGAATCTGAAAACAATTAGAATATTTGTCACTTATCACTGTCACTTTCCCTGTTGAGTGTATCTCAGGCCTTTGCTCCAGAGCCAGCAGCAACTGGAAATTACCACACTCACAATATCAAGTGAAAGATGGTGAACAAAAGTATGTTTTTTGTCTTAGGAAACAGTGACATTCAAGGATGTGGCCATGGACTTTACGCCAGAGGAGTGGGGGAAGCTGGATCCTGCACAAAGGGATGTGATGCTGGAGAACTATAGGAACCTGGTCTCACTTTGTAAGAACGGATTCTCATTGTGACTCTGAAATTTACTTCCTCGTTACTTTAGTGAAAGTGAAGTAGCTTAACAAAGCCTTCACTTTTGCATTCAGGAGTCATAAAGTGTTCACTCTTTTGGACCTAGAGAAAATCTGTTTCTGCTCTAGGTTCTTTGTGAAAAGTCTGCTTGTTTTGTATCGGGATTCTTCGGATTCAAATGGTAGAAACCTAATTCACAGTAACTTGAAAGGGAAAAACAATCTTGATTTAGGGAATCAAACATATTATCAAGATTACTTATTTATTTTTAATCAATTGGCTTGGTTTTGTCCTGTATTAACCTTTATTCTTAGGATCTCCCCATGAGGCAAAGATGGCCTTTGGCAGCACTGGGGTTACATTATTCTTCCAGTTAGGATGCTAAGCAAAAAAGAAAATTCTTCTACCCTGGGAGTTTCAGCAAATAGGGTCACACGCCCATCAGTGAAACAATTGATAGAGCCAGAGAGATGAAGTACTCTGACCAGTTCTGGATCCTGTGCCCACCATTGTGTGTGTGTGTGTGCACACATGGGTGCACATACGTGCATATGTTTGTATGCAGGGTAGAAGGGACTACGTTAGCTCCTCCCAAACCTCATGTGACAAATCCCCTAAGAAAGTAACTTCTATTAACTGGAGAGGAACAGGGAAATCATTAGAAGATAAAAACTCTAGTTACCACACTCACAATTTTGTGGTGCTGCCTGGAGGTCCCAGTTTTTTCATCTTCTTTCCTAAAATAAGGACTAATCTGTAGTATCTCTCCAAAATTTCTTCACACCGTTAAGAAATTGAGAGAAATTCTTTTCATTTTTTGACAGTGAAAACATTTGTCTTTACAAACCCAGTTTAACTCCTTACCAGCCCACACTCTTGCTGCAAATACTTTAACCTCCATTTAAAGGTCCGTGCTTCTTTACTCTAGACCTTACTGTAATGTCTTGACTTCTTTGTAGATTAAGGGGCTGGTACTATACTCCATTATAGATTTTTGTGCCCATCACAAATAACTGAGTTCCTTTTCTTTCTTTCCTTTTTCCTTCTCTACCTTTCCCTTCTCCTCTCTCCCTCCCTCCCTCCCTTCCTTCTTTCCTCCTTCTCTCTCTCTTTTTGATGAACAGGGCTTCCAGTTTCCAAACCTGAGAACTGCAGTTTGGAGAATGGAAAAGAACCATTGAAGCTTGAGAGAAAAGCCCCCAAAAGCAGCTATTCAGGTGAGTCAGATAGACAGGAGTCTGCAGAAATGATAGCCCAGCAGGACAGTGAAGAAGTGTTTAAGAAAGAATATTGGAAGTGCCTATGTGCCTTTATTTTTTAAATATTTTTTTAAAAATTGTGATATACTTCAAATACATTCTGAAGTTTAGAAAATAAAATAACACTTGTGTATCTATCACCAGGATTAATAAGTACATCCTCATATTTTGCCTCATTTGCCTTTTTTCTTTTTTCCTTTTTTTTGTACTATATAATACATAAAAGCATCATAATTGTACAGTTCTATGAATTTTCACATATCGAGCACGTTCATGTAACTCATGCCCAGATCAAACAACCGTACAAGTACCTTTGTGCCCTCTCTTAGTCACCTCTCTCTTCCCAAAGGTAACCTTATCCTTACTTGTGACCCCATAAGTTAGTTTTAACTGTTCTTGACCTTTATATAAATGGAATCATACTGTGTATTCTCTTGTGTCTGGCTTCCTTCACTGAACATTAGCTGTGAGATATGTCCATGTTGTTGGATGTCCTAGTTTGTTCATTCTCATTGTTGTACGGTCTGTCATAAAGTCAGTATACCAGTTTATTAATCCATTTTCCTGAAGATGGGCATTTGTTTCCAGTTTCTGACTATATGAGTAGTGCTGCAATGCACATTCTTTTACATGTCTTTTGCTGATCATATGTATGCTTTTCTGTTGGATACATACATACAAGTAGAATTGTTGGGTCATAAGGAAGGTGTGTGTGCACTTTTGGTAGATGTTGCCAAAGAGGTTTCCAAAGCCAACGTAACAATTACTTTCCCACCAGCAGAGTATGTGAGTTGTGGTTGTTCCATATGCTTATCAACACTTAATATTGTCTGTCTGCAATTTGGCCATTCTTAGGAGTGTGATATCTTTTACTTTTTGAGAATTAAAAAATATTACAGGGCCGAGCCCGTGGCGCACTCGGGAGAGTGCGGCGCTGGGAGCGCAGCGATGCTCCCGCCGCGGGTTCGGATCCTATATAGGAATGGCCGGTGCACTCACTGGCTGAGCACCGGTCACGAAAAAGACAAAAAAAAAAAAAAAAAAAAATTACAGATTCAGTTAAAGTCCTTTCATTCTCTTTCTTTCCTAGCAGTTACCACTATATCTTGAAGTTGGTGTGAATCATTTCAGTGTTTGTGTGTGTATGTGTATGTACACACACACACATGCATATACATAGATACATAAAACTATATATATTTCATTATGTTATACCTTTTCTTCTGTAATTTAATTTTTTAAAATTTCATATTGTATTTTGATATTAGTCTGTTAGTATGTATGAATCATGTTTATTCAGTAAGTCCATTGTGTGAATAAACTGAACAGTTATTTTTCCTTTTTAGCTATGAGTGACAGAGTTGGAGGGATCATTACTGATTCCTTATGTTCATCTTGAGAGTTGGCTTAGGGTAGATAACTGGAGGAGGAATTACTGGGTCTTAAAATATCATACATTTACTTCACTAGGAACTACCAGGGTCCTGTCACCATCACCTGGCCAACAGTTGATGTTATCACAATTATTAATTTTTATCAAACTGATGGGTACAAGATGTTATTTAATTTGCATTCCTCTGAGTGGTAACCGTGAGTGAGTTTGAACATTTCACATTAATTGGCTATTCAGTAAGTTTCCTTTTTTGTGAATTACCTATTGATACCTTTTGCCTGTTTTTAAAAATTGTGCTGTTCACATCTTTCTCTTGATTTGTTGGAGCTCTTTATATATTTTAGATACTAACGCATGAACAGAGGTAATATTAGAAATCAGTGAGGAAAAATTGGTTCTTCCAATCTTTGACTTATTTTATTTTATGGTATCTTAGGCATACAGAGTTTTAAAATTTTAATATCAGATTTATTTTGTTTTATAGTTTGCTTTTTATGCATTGTCTTTCTTATCCCAGTATCAGAAAGATAATCTCTGTTTTATTCTAAAATATCCAAGTTTTGTTTTACAGGTATTTATTTTGTATATGGTATGAAATAGGGGACTGACTTTTCTGTGCTTAAAGCCAATAGTCCAGCATCATTTATCGAATCTTTTGTCACTGATTTGTAATGCCAAAGCCAGTTCTCCTACATACTTGGATCTATTTCTAGGCTCTCTGGTTTACTTACCTATATATGCCCCCATACCATACTGCTTTAATTACTGTACTTATGTATCTCATAAAGAAAGTCCTTCCTGAATATTCTTCTTCTTTTTAATCTTATTGTTCTTTTGAGTGCCAAGAGAGCTTTAAAATCTTTTCCTTTGATTTTGGGTATGTCTGTTTCTCCTTGTGGGCCTGTTAGTTTTTGTGACTTGCATGCTCACCGCCCTTCTTTTTTTTGTGGGAGATTTTGCTGTTTTCTTAGTGATCTGTAAGAGCTCTTTGTATATGAGATATTTACCCTTTGTTATGTCATAGATTTTTTTTTCTAGTTTTTGCCTTTTAGCTTTGCTGTGCTTTTTGATGTACAAATTTAATGTTTTACAATCTTCTATTTTCTGCCTTTTGAGTATGGCTTGAGAAGTCCTTCCTCACCCCAAGATTACATGAATATTTGCCTATATTTTCTAGTGTATTTTTCTTTGAATTTTTTCTTTAAATCCTTTATCCATTTGGAATTGCCTCTTACTTCTCTGGGTGTATCTTCCTAGCCTTTTTCAAACAATTGAGTGTTTGACTTGCTCAAGATTTGACTTTAATCTCCCTTCCCTTTGTATGCTTGGAGTCGTAAACTTACGTGCTTACATGGGCCAGGAGGTGGTTGACTGAGTGAAGCAGGCAGGGTGGGACCGATAAACTAGAGGAGCACACACCTCAAATGAAATGAGCCGCCATGACTCCACTGGCTCTCGCTGAAGGGCTGGCATACTTTTTACGTAAAGGGCTAGATAGTAAATAATTAGACCTAGTAAGTAACTAGGTCTCTCTGCAACTGTTCAATCTGCCATGGTAGTTTAAAAGCAGCCCTAGATAATGCATACGTGAATGGGTATGACTGTGCTCCAGTAAAACTCTGTTTAGAAAAATAGGCAGCAGGCTGTGTTTGCCAACCCCTGCTCTAACTGGTTGTTGTCATTCAGTGTGCTACCAGTTCTTTTCAAGGGAAACCCCAAATTTGGATTTCTATGTGAAATCTCCCTGTTTTTAGAAGCTGGCAACTAATACGGAAAATTTATATAAACAGTGTGGGCCAAACAACTGTCTGAGGTCAGATTTGGCCAGCTACTCATCTGTTTGCAGTCTGTACTTTATCCTTAGGTAGTCTTATCGTTCCCACAACCAATTTTCATCTATCCTGATGAGTTCCAAATTTGTATTTCCATTCTAGACCTCTCCTTGGAGCTCTCGCTCTGAACATCTCTGTAACTATTTGATGTCTCCATTTGCTCATGTCAAAGACATTTCAGTACAACTTGTTTAAAACTGAATGTTGGAAATATGCCCAAGTTCCCCTTCCCCCCACCCAGCAGGATCCTTTTCCAGTAATTGTCTTAATGATACGTACTGTTTTATCAAATTGTACATGCCAGGAATCTATGAACAGTCTTTGCATTTCCCCTTCTCTCATTTATCCAATTTATTATTATATTTACCTAATTATATTGTAAATATTTCTTCACTCTTAACATCCCTCCATATCCCTTTTCTTTGCCTGGACTACTATGATAATCTCTCTGACTCTATCTTTGCCCCTGTATACTCTGTTCTGTTCTGCTTAAAACATTTTGATGGCTTCTCATTGCCTTTAGGATAACAGCCAAAATCCTTGAGGCCTACGGAGTCTTGCAAAATCTGACTCTTACTTATTATTCCAGCCTTATTTCTCACCTACTCTCCCTCTGTCTCTTTGTTCTATCGTAGCAGTTCTCGAATGTTTTGGCATCATAGCATCTGGTGTAACTAAAAATTATTGAGAGCCCTAAAGAGCTTTTGTTTATGTAGGTTATATCTACCAATATTTAGAAATTAAATATTGTATTAGAAATTAAAACTCAGAAAAATTTTAAGCTGTTAGTTAATTCACTTAAAAATAACAATTATAAACCCATTATATGTTAACAGTATAATTTTTATGAAAAACAAACAAAAAAATGTCATTGAAAAGAATGGAATTGTTTTACACTTTTGCAAATCTCTTTAATGTATGGTTTAGTAGAAGATAGCTGTATTCTCACACATGCTTCTGAATGCACTTTGTTGTGATATATTGTTCTGGTTGAAGTGTATGAAGAAAACCCAGCATCACACAGATATACTCATATAGTTTTGGAAAAGGGAGAAGTATCTTGTAACCTTTTCAGATAAGTATGGCTATTCTTCTTTGATATGACTCCAAAATTGGACAAGTGGTAATTTCTTGAAGATTAGGTACAATGTGGAATCTGAAACCATATCCAGAAATTTGTCATACTCTGTTACATTAAAATCTATTGATCTTTTGGAAAATATTTGTTCACTAAGTTTTATAGATCTTCCAAATGTCGACACTTTGCATTGTCAATGTTTTTAAAAATCATAATTTTTGTATCACCACTGACCTTAACAGAAAAGTCATTTAAGTTTTAAGACGCTATCAAGCTGTCAGTGGTAGGTAAATGTTTTCCAAAACTTGTAATTTCTGCTTGAAAGCTCAAATTTTATCAAATACTGTCATTTGTTTTTCTTGAAATGACAAGCTCACTTTGTTCATTTCTAAGAAATAATCTGCTAAATACTTAATGTGGGCAACATAGTTTTTTTGTTAGTCATTCTTTCAAATAGAAATGTCCATGAAAAAAGTGGTTAGTTCTGCTCACTATTCAACTGATTGCAGAAGTGATTTTCTTCAAGACAACCATCATACTTCCGTGTGAACAGAATCGTCTTATGAATATTTATTTCATCAACCCAGAATATTAAAAAGTGTTGTACTCAAGGATTCAAGTTTAATGAAATTTATAATGTTTATTGCTTCTTTAGACATTTTTTAATGAAACTGGCTTTTTTGTTTTTTAACTGAGAGTTACATGGTGGGGAGGAATATAGTAATTACTAATAAGTTTAGTGTCATTGTCCTGATTTGTGCTAAGTTGTGAACAGTTTTACTACCATTACTTTTGCAACCTCAGGGAAAATGTCATGACAATGAAAAAGGCAAATAACATCTAAGTGTTATTTTTGAAAGTAGTTTTGAACTTACCAGTCTCCCAGGGGCCCATGGACCACACGTCAAAATCTCTATCTCTACCTGCCTATACCAGCCTTTTATCAATTTATGTTTTATTTATTTAACAAACACTTATGTAGCACTTGTGCTATGTCACAATTTTAAGTGCTTTATAAATATTCTCATTTAATGCTCATTAAGGTAGGTATTATTGTTATTCCATATGAAGTGGGCACTGTTATTGCCATATCATACACATAAGGAAACTGAAGTAGAGAGGTAAAATAACTGTCCAAGATCACAGAACTAGTAAGTGGCAGCACTGGGATTCAGTTTCATGTGTGCTGATTCCAGTTCATATTCTCAACCGCTGTACTTTTCTTGAATGTCCCTCTTACCTTGGGGCTTTCATACTTATCATTCCCCACACCTTTCTCACATCATAGAATATGCACCCAAGTCCAATCCACTTTCTTTCATCTCAGTGATTTACTTCCTCAGAGAATACTCTCCCTCTTATTCACCCTCATATTTTTTCATAGCATCATTTGCCTTCTATTTCTCAATACTTTGAACAGGTTCAGTTTTATATTTATTTGTGAATGTTAGATTAAATTCTCTTTCCCTCTGTGTGTGTAGGGACTATGTGTATTTTCCCCCAGTAACTAGCACAGAGCCTAGTACATGGTAGATATTCAGTAGATATTTGTTAAATAAAATAGATAAGTAGATGAGTAGATGAATGAATAGAACTTATTTGGGTGTATGAAATGAGGGACAAGTCTAACTTAATTTTCTTTTAAATTTGTAATCATTGTTATGGCACCATTTGTTAGAAAAACAAATCTATCTTTTGTTTAACAACTGAAGTATCATCTTTATATTATCCTTAATTCTTATATATACCTGAGTTTATTTTTGAACTTTTCTGTTTCACTGATCTGTTTCTTCCTTTGAACCATGGTGTTTAAATTATTTTATCTTTACAAAGTAGTTTCATATTGGATATAAAAATTCCAATATACTTCTATTAGATATATTTAAAGAGGTTTACCTCCCATCCCTGTCCTCTTTCTTCTGTTTTGATATTTTCCCTATAGGTAACATTTTTATTAGTCTTTTGTTTATCCTTCCTTGGTATTTGAAAATATAACCAAATAGTATATATATTTGTATCCTCGTCCTTTTTTCCTACACAAAAAGTAGCAGGGTATGCATGCTCGTTTACACGTTGCTTTTTAAATTTTTCTCAGTATATTCTGGAGATCACATCATAGCAATATAGAGATCTTTCTCATTTTTTAAAAAGTTGTATAGTACTTCATTATATGTATACCCTATAGTTTATTCAGTCATTTTTCATTTTGCAGTGAATAGCCTTGTGCATATATCATTTCATATCTTTGCCATTACATATGAGAGATCACAGATTTTTGATCAGGGACATATTATAAAAGCATTGTTAGATTAAACTGGCAGTGGGATATACATTTGAACATGAGTAGGATTGGAAGACAGGAAACTTAGAAGTCATAACTGTACTCTACACTAACTAAGATGATAACTGCCTGAATATTTATTATAGCAGTAGGTATTCTGTAAAAAGTTGTTTCTCTCCATGCTGATCTACTGTACTCATTGCCTGCTCATTCACTGATATATTGCTTTATCTGCATCCCTCCTTCTCCTATATTTCTGGTCATCTTCCTCCTCTTATGGCTGTACTGGATGGGTGTATTCATTTTCTCTGCATATTCTAACCATTTGTTTCCCTCCATTTGCTTCTCTTTGCAAATCATCTTTTGAGTCAAATCCACTTATTTCTTGATGGCATGCTTTCATCTTTATTAACTCTTACCTATTACAGTACTGCCTTTTTGTTGAGCACAGAAACAAAGGAAATTTGCATTTCAAATCAATGTCTTTCAGACATGGAGACAAGACCTGAGAGCAAGGATTCAACTTCAGTGCAAGATTTTTCCAAAGAATCATGCCAGGTTGCAATAATAGACAGAATAACAAGGAGTAGTGTCTATGACTCCAACTTGGAAACAGCTCTTGAATGTGAAAATTGGTTAGAAAATCAGCAAGGAAATCAGGAGAAACACTTCAGAGAAATATTTACCCATGTGAATTCACTCCCTGAGAAAAGAGATCATGAGCGTGATGTATGTTGGAAAAACTTCAGCCAGAAGTCTGTCCTTATTGCTCAAGACAGAGTTCCCAAAGGATCCTATACCTTTCATACACTTGAGAAAAGGTTGAAACAGAAATCAAACGTAATGAAAAAGCAGAGAACCTATAAGGAGAAAAAGCCTCATAAATGTAATGATTGTGGTGAACTCTTCACTTACCATTCAGTTCTTATTCGACACCAGAGAGTCCATACTGGAGAGAAACCCTATACCTGCAATGAATGTGGTAAATCTTTTAGCCACAAAGCTAATTTAACTAAACATCAGAGAACTCATACTAGAATTCTCTTTGAGTGCAGTGAGTGCAAGAAAACCTTCACAGAAAGCTCATCTCTTGCAGTACATCAGCGAATTCACATTGGAGAGAGACCTTATGAATGCAATGAATGTGGGAAAGGTTTTAATCGAAGTACACATCTTGTGCAGCATCAGTTGATTCATACTGGAGTGAAGCCTTATGAATGTAATGAATGTGATAAAGCTTTCCTTCATTCATCAGCACTAATTAAACATCAAAGAACTCATACTGGAGAGAAACCCTATAAATGTCAAGAATGTGGGAAAGCCTTTAGCCATTGCTCATCCCTTACTAAGCATCAGAGAGTTCATACTGGAGAAAAGCCATATGAATGTAGTGAATGTGGAAAAACATTTAGTCAAAGCACACATCTTGTTCAGCATCAGAGAATTCATACTGGAGAGAAACCTTATGAGTGTAATGAATGTGGGAAAACCTTTAGCCGGAGCTCAAATTTTGCTAAACATCAGAGAATTCATATCGGAAAGAAACCTTACAAATGTAGTGAATGTGGAAAAGCCTTCATTCATTCATCAGCTCTTATTCAACACCAGAGAACTCATACTGGAGAGAAACCCTTTAGATGTAATGAATGTGGGAAAAGCTTTAAGTGCAGTTCATCCCTCATCAGACATCAAAGAATTCACACTGAAGAGCAACCCTGAAAAATTACTGAATGTGAAGAAATGTAAGTTGGCTTTATCACTGTGTTAAATACCTGAGTATTTAGGTGGCAGACCCTTAATATGCACTTGACAACCAATTCTTTATGCTTCTAATTACACTTGCTACATTCTTTTGAGCTGTAGGTAGTATGTTTCTTATCTCCATTGATTTGATCCCCAACCTCCCAAATACCCATTTGTGGAAATTCAAGAAATCCTTGAGAGTGGGAAGCAGTATGAACATTATGAAATCTAATTTCCCCAACTCTTGGTCATATCAGAGCCCTTTTGTAGCCTCTCAGTTTGTAAGGAAATTCTTATTTGATAGGTTAGGCTGAGGGTTTACATCCTTTCCATCAGGAAGATACAGGGTGGTTCTTGTTACTCTTTGAATCCAAAGTAGATATTCAGATATACAGATGGTGTCACTTCTCCAGAGAGTATCATTTCTTTTATATTATCCATAAAAACTAAAAAGGCTAAGTGTTGAAAGTTGCTTAGGACTTTTTCCCTGTCCCTGAAGGCTGCTGTTTAATTTGATGAACGTAACTAGAATGTATTTACAGCAGGTTTTAAGTTATGTTCATGTGGATTATGTTGTTCATAGATTTAAGTAATTGGTATCCCACTTCTGTGGAGATCTTCCTTGAATTTTTATTCCCTGGAAGTTACCCTAAAGTAGAGAGTTGTTGACCAAGTCCCTGTTTTCTTGTCCTTTGCATTGAATGCATCCTTGTTTCTCTAATCAAAGTATCAGGGAGACTTCATTCCTCTACAGTATTCAGCTTTTTGTAAACTATGCTTTGTCACTTTGAGAAAAAGCCCCATTGATATTGTGGGTCTGAAAAGTTGATGGGCTCAATGTGTTGTTGTATTTAGGATCCCAGGCAAGAAGAACTGAAGCAACTTAGGCACCAGGGCATACCTTCCTGTCAGGCATGAAAAACAGCTCATAGGATAGTCCTCAAGTGGCTCCCTTGAGGATAAGCAGCTTCCCTTCATGAAGAAGTTGCCATTTCTCTGGCCTTCATGTTTACCCACATTGTTTTTGTTGTTCTTCTATATATGTTGGTTGGCCTTTATCCCAGAGCCCTAAAGAAGATAGACAGTGCGTGAAAACAGTGATATTTTAGCATGATTTCCTTGGGTGACCAAAGACCAGTGGTAGGATTGGAAAAGTTTAAGTAGGTATTTAGTAAAACATTATACAAATGTCAGATTTTTATTGTTACTCTTGTACATATTACATGTTGTATGAAAAGAAAGCTATAGAAAATTATACACAAAAAAATAATTAACCACAGATTTTTTCTTTTTTCTCTTCTGAATCCTCTCATTCATGACCATCTAGCAACCAGTCCATATTTCTGCCACTTCCACATTATCCTCTTATAATTCTCTCTCAGTAGACCTTAATTTTATGACTGAGGAAAATTAGGGGAATAGAATTTAAAGAAGTGGTGGTAGTGGAGAACACAATCATTAAGGATGAACAGAGTATAAATCCTGTAATGATGGAAATTATAGGAAATAAGAGTGAAAGGATTTTTCACAAAGAGATTTTAGAATGAGCAAAAAAACACATTGAAGGGGGTTGAGGTGGGTGGGAAGGCTTAGGGTATGAGAGGTCAGGGTAGGATAATGGCTGGTTCAAAATACAGGAAAAGGAACTCAACTCTTTCGTCACCTTAATATTCAGCATTAATGATTTAGGGCAGAAATTAACAAACTATGGCCTGGACTCATGAACCAAGTCTGGCCTACCACCTGTTTCTGTAAATAATATTTTATTGAAACTCAGCCACATTCATTTACATGTTGTCTTTGGATGCTTTTGCATGTGATGGCAAAGTAGAGTAGCTGCAGCAGAGACTGTCTTCAAGCTGATGTAACAAAATACCATAAACTGGAAAGCTTATAAGCAGCAAAGATATATTTCTCACAGTTCTAGAGGCTGGAAAGTCTAAGATCAAGGTCTGGTGAGGGCCTGCTTCATGGTTCAGAGAAGGCACCTTATCACTGTCCTCAAATGGTATAAGGGGTGAACTCCAGTCTCTTCAGCCCCTTATAAGGGCCTGAATCCCATTCATCAGGGCTCTACCCTCATGACCTAATCACCTCCCTAAGGCCCCACCTTCTAGTGTCATCACATAGGTGATTAATTTTCACCATATGAATTTTGGAGGGACATATTCAGGTTACAGCAGATTGTATGTTGCACAGAGCCTAAAATATTTCCTATTTGCATTTGTCTCTACAGAAATGTTTGCTTTTCCTTGTGCTAGATTATTCATGCCATGTTGAGAGGTGGGGTATAGGGATTAAACCAGTTAGAAGTCAGGTGGAATGGAAAAGTTGTAATGATGGTGAACTTATCCTTCACTAGGGACTAAAGCTATTATAGTTACCTTCATAGGACACACTGGTAAGCACAGAAAGGCTGATAAACCCCCAGTGGTACTACTCAGTAATTTAGTAGTCCTGCCACTCTATTTTTAATGTTACAGAATTGTGTGTGTGTGAGAGAGAGAGAGAATTGACATGGGGAAAATAAAAGAGAGGGGAAACGATGCATCAAAATACTCCTAACCCTAGGATGTTACTGTATGTTGTTGAAGAATTGAAGTTATTAAAACTTTCAATATGTCAAATGCTTGAGTGAAAAGAAATCCATCTGGTGCCAAAATTTGAGTAATGAAATAAGGCCAACTATGGGTTATCAAAGTTGAGTTTGAATTCTGCCTTCTCCACTTAGCAATTATGTGACCTTGAAGAGCCATTTACTCTCTCTGAGTCTCAGGTTTTTTATCTGTAAAATGGGAATAAATCATCCCTTTCTCATAAGATTCTCATGAGGATTAAATAGGACAGTGTATGTAGAGGACCTAGCACACAGTAAATAGCTATAGAGAGCCCCCTTGCTCCCCCCTTCCTTATTTTCTCTCACTCTCTGGAAAAATAGAATTAAAATATAATACAAATCTTTACAGGAACTTTTTGAATGCCCCTCTTATGTACGTGTGTGTGTATTTTATATATATATAAAATAAACTGGCTAAGCATCAGTCAATAGAAGTTGAGTGAGTGTATCTTCCACACCTTTTGTTTACTGATTAAGAGCTGTAACCCTCCTATTCTCTGGCTTATCATAGTGATGGGGCTTCACTTCTTTCTGTTCTTGCTTCCATCTGGTATGTTTCCTACACAGTCTCCTTGAGGCCTCCTGGAACCTGCTTTATTTCCTTCTGAGTATCACTTAACCAGGAGCTATCTGATGGTTCCAGAGATTCAAGTTTGCAACCAAATTGCAGTTTAGTGTTAAGGGACTTGTTCCACAGCTCTGCTGGGCACAGCCCAGAGAAAAAGGAGCCTGCAGCTTTTCCAGGCCAGTGTTGCACATTGCCAGTGGCCCTACAGTTCTGGGGTCCTGACGGCAGCCCTGCTTCCTTGGCTCTACTAGACATCTCCCTGGTGGAGGCTCTCTGTGGTGGCTCTCACCCCACATTTCTGCTCAGAATTGCTCTAGTAGATGGCCTTTGTGGGGGCTCCACCCCTGTGGCCTAGGCCCCCAGCCTTTTCTATGTATCCTCTGAAATCTGGGTGGAGACTGCGACACCTCCACTGCTCTTATGTTCTGCCAGCCTGCAGACTTAACATGATGTGGATGCCAACAAGGTTTCCGGCTCATGCTCTCCAGAGCTGCTATACAAACCATACTTGGGGCCACTTGAGGCAGGGCTGCTCCAGCCAGAGCAGCTGGGATACAGGGAGTAGGTTCCCGAGGGCAGCAGTGCTCTAGGTCTGTCCTCCAGAACAACTTGGTCCCCCTAGGCCTCTGGGTCTGTGATGGGAGGGGCAGCCTTCCAACAGGGCTTTTCTCCTGTTGTCTTGACTTTTTTAGCACCTGGCTACCTCATCACCAAGCTAATGTCTTTAGCAACCAATCTATGTGCTGCACCCTTGCGTTTTTGTTCTGAAAGGGCTCTCTCATTCTTTACCACATGAACAGGCTGTATATTTTCCAAATCTTTATGCTGTGCTCCCCTTTTAAATTCTGGATTTACATCATGCTTTTTCTGCCATACCTCAGTACAGGCTGTTGCAAGTGTCCATGCAGAATCCTTAGTGCTTTTCCAATAAATTTGCTTGGAAATTTATTCCACCAAACATTCCAGTTCACAATTCTTAAGTTCCACTTTCCACAAAGTTCTAGGGCATGGACACAATGCAGCCAAGTTCCTTGCTATGGTGTAGCAAGGGTGATCTTTTGTCCAATTCCCAATAAGTTCCTTATTTCTGAGACCTCATCATCAGCATGGCCTTTACTGCCCACATTTCTACCAGCATTCTGGTTGCAACCATTTAACCAATCTCTGTAATGTTCCAAACTTTCCCTCATCTTTTTGTCATCTTCTGAGTCCTCTAAACTCCTCCTTCCTTTGCCCATTACCCAGTTCCAAAGCCATTTCCACATTTTCAGGTAGCTATAGCAGCAGCCCATTCCTCAATACCAATTTGTTGCATTAGTCCATTTCGTGTTGCTATAAAAGAATACCTGAGACTGGGTAATTTATAAAGAATGCAGGTTTATTTGGCTTACGGTTTTGGGATAAGTGCATCTGATGCAGGCTTCAGGTTGCTTCTACTCATGGTGGAAAGTGGCAAGAATGCGGCAGGTGGAAGCAAATCACATGGTGAAAGGAAGTGAGAGAGAGAGGGGAAGTGCCAGGGTCTTTTAAACAACCAGGTCTTGTAGGAACTAATAGAGAACTCATTCACTACTCCCTACCCTAGGGAGAGCATTAATCCGTTTGAGAGGTATCTGTCCCCCAGGACTCAAAACGGCTGCCAGCACTGCCACATTGGGGATCAGATTTCCACATGTTTTAGGGGAACAATAACATCCAAACTCTTATCATTGATTAAACAGTTACCATCTCAAATATTGCTTTTGCCATACTGGAAGAAAAGGAGGGAGCTACAGGGTCTTGCACTGACATACTTCACTTCCCTTCACAATTATATTCTCTAAAATAGGTCAGTGCCCCCATCCAACCTTTCCTGGTAAGCTCTCTCCTGTGCAGCTCTCTGCAGAAGAAGAGGCTCACTCTCCCACTCTCCACACACTGCAGGATTAGTAAATTCATAGAAGATGGCATCCTTACCTTTTTAAAACCATCATCATCAATCCTCGTGTACAAATACCTTTTCTGAGGCTAATGCCTGTGACTCTACCACTTCTTCCCCCTCTGTTAACATTTACTGACTCCCTGCTCACTTATACATATATTCATTGAGATGTTGGGCATCCTGTCTTTTGGCATTCCCTCAGTATCCTTCTGAGTGATGTCAGAGGCCATATGTATGACATCCCTAGTATCCGGACCACACAATTATGAGGATGTTTCAAAAAGTTGATGGAAAAATACAATTAAATGATAATATGAATATTTCCAAGAACCTCTTGATGTACTCATATTTGAACTCTTCAGTTTTAATGATCAGTTGTTTTCATTCCAACACTTTGCTCCCATGGCCATTCCCTGTCTATGCCCAGAATTGTTTAGCAAGTACTTTTGAGGAACTACTATGTGCCAGGCACTATATGCTAGGTGCCAGGGATGAAATGATGACTAAGACACATCTTTGCTTTTAGCTAAGAGATATAGCTAGGTAAACAGGCAATTACAATCTGGTGTAAGAAATACTGTTATACAAGAATGCATTAGAGACTGTAGCAACACAAGCAGGACACTGTGTTAGTCCTTTTCCTCTTGCTTATAACAATACCTGAAACTGGTAATTTTTAGAGAAACAGAATTTATTTCTTACACTTTTGGAGGCTAGGGAGTGCAAGGTTCTGGGAGCACATCTAGTTGAGGGCCTTCTTGGTGGGAACTCTCTACAGAGTCCTGTGGGAACCAGGGTATCACATAGTGAGGGGCTGGGCAAGAGCACTTTGAAATGCTCACTTTCTCTTTTTATAAAGTCACCAGTCTGCTCCCTGATAATCCAATAAATCTTTAACCATTACTTCATGAATGGGTTGATTCGTTCATGAGAGCATAGTCCTCATGATCCAGTCACCTCTTAAAGGCCCCAACTCAACACTCCCACAGTGGAGATCAAGTTTCCAACATGAGCTTTGGAGGGGACATATATTCAAACCATAGCAGACACCTAACCCAGATTTTCATGGTTAGAGAAGTTGGCATCTTGAAAAGCCAGGAATATGTTATCACACTTGAATCCCAAGGAGAAGGAATTACACCTTTAAGAGGTTAAATGGGAGGGCATGATATTCTAGGCAGAGGGAGCAAGGTGTGAGGTACAGGATGGTGTGTTTTAGGAACTGGATGGATTCATGTGTGTAGAGCTTGGATAAGAAGAGTGGCAGTGGTAAAAACTGAGCATGTAGTGATCATCAATGGCTAGATCCTGAAGGGCTTTGTAAGTTAATTTGGAGTTGAGTGTGAAGGATATGGAAGAGAGGGAAGAGGCTCTTTTTTTTTTGGAAGAGGGTATTAATTATTTTTAGCAATGAGAGTAGCATGATCCAATTTTCATTTTTGAAATATCACCAAGGCTGCAGTGTGAATAGACTGGAGAGTAGCAACATTGATGGCCAAGAGCAAGTTAGGAGGTTGTACAGCAGTAATGTAGGGATGTGACAGTAGTGCTCAAGATAAAGCTTTCTCCTTTTCCTATCCTTCTGAGGAGGGTTCGTTATATTCTTCCATTGCACGTCTAGGTTTCACAGCTATAATCAAGATTTTAAAGAACCAGGCACACACACATACACTACTTATAGACAATACACTTGATTTTTGTTTTTATTATCAAATTTTACCAAAAAGAGCCACTTCCATTATCTAGTACAGAAAATGAGGCACTAAATTTTGCTGTTTTCTTCAGCCTGGAAGATAAGATGTGTCAAAGTATAATTTTTAAAAACGTAAAAACAGACTGTCATATAGTAAGTATGTGTCAAAGATTTATTGGGCTCATTAATGAGGGAACTATCAAGGTAGTAAGGCTGCATCAAAGGAAAATAAATACTGGTGACTGGTGTGTATATATAGTCAGTGAAGGAAAGAACGCTAGAATAAGATTGATAAGTTAGATACAGAACTGGTTAATGTCCTGCAGGGCTATTACCATAACCTTTGGGGCCATCGTTTCCATCAAACAGAAATCATTTGCAATTTATCTGTTTTGTTTTTTTTTTTTTTACAACTCAACAGTTACTTCACAGAATCTGATCTTAATCAATAGTAAGTAGTAAGACAAAGTTCCATTCCCCTGAAGAGTCAACCCTTAAGCAGGCATGTTAGAGAAATTTCCAATTTGACATTGAAAGTTCATACAATGAGCCTTTTGTCTTATTTCCAAGTTGTGGATAAATTTTTCTCAAGTCTTCCCTTGTGATCTTAAACAATCTCTGCAAATTATTCTTGATTTCTAAAAAGACTGGATTGACTGTGGTCTTGTTATTTGGCTTTATTCATTTACATAGTCACAGCAACAGGTGTTAATTCACTGCTCTAGGCTACTTTGTTGTATTATCAGCAACTCTAGGACGATATGGTTCTGAGCAGCTATTAAGACCACAGAACAAATTTCCATTTGGAGACTATATTTTCAATAGTCTCCATCATTCCAGAGATTTAAAATTTTTTTCTTTTATTTGTTCTTCTTTTGACCCAAGGCTAGGAAACCAAACATGACAGATTCATCTGCACCAGGTTTCACCTGCATCACCTATAAATGTGGATGATTTCATCTCTTCTTGGGGTACCCCAGATCAGTTAAGGCTCCTATCCTGCCAGAAAGTGACCTTCCTTACTGTTTGTGGGGCTGGAGTCCTGAAAGCCATAGGTTAGGAAGCATAGCCCATGCATGTGTCCTGGAAGAGTTTTGGAGTCATTGGTTCCATATATGAAATAAAACATTCTTTCTTAAGGGTGGGCTTCTGATGCTTGATTAAGAAAGATTTTTAGGTGTAACTTCAAGGTCTAATTTGTATAATTAATTTGTTCAATTATATCTTGGTGAAAAGGAGGACAAACTCTTATTGTAGTTATTATTTTCTGTTTTGGTTTATTTTATATTTGACACAATAATTATACATTCTTATGGGGTACAGTGTGGTGGTTCAATACACGTTTACAGTATGTAATGATCAAATCAGGGTAGTTAGTATATCATTACCTCAAACACTTGTCATTTCTTTGTGCTTATTGTAGTTATTCTATGTAAATAACTACATTGTCATGAAAACTAAACTCAGTAAAAGTATATGTTCTTTAATTATAACTGATGATAACAAACTACTATTTACACTTTAAATTTTACATTAAGAGGTGGGGTAAGATGGTGGGCTAGAGGTGCCCAATACATGATGCTCCCACAGAAAGCGACCAGAGCAGGGAATGGACAGCCAAGAACAGGGGAGAGCATCAGCAGGAGAGTGTGGGAGGGCAGCAGAAGTCTGTTGAGGACCCTGTGAAGCATGAAAACCAAGCAGGGTGGTATAGAAAGGAGGAAGAGTCATGGGGCTTCAGGTGCTGCCACATTCCTGACACCAGGATCAGTGCAGGAGGAATTCTCCCTTGTGGCAGAAAGAATCTGCTTAGCCGTGAGCACTTTCCAACAGTAACCCTCCTCCTCCTCCTGCCCTAGCTCATCCCACCACTGCTGCTGCCACCTGTGCCATTGTTTAGTCCCAAAACTGTGGCCCTTCTCCCTGCACAGGAATTTGTCCTGCACAGTACCCCACTCCATGCTGCCCATACAGCCCCACCCAGCTGCTCATGCTGCCTCATTCACCCATGTGGCCCTAACTGCCTGGCTACCTGCACAGCCCCACCCACCTGTATGGACCCAGCCATCCAGCCACCCATGCAATCCCAGCCACCCCAGCTGCCCACATAGCCACAGGCATCCAGCCACCAGTCAGTCTCAGCTGCCCCAACCTCCCATGAGGTTCCAGCTGCCTGTGTGGCCCCAGTCACAGATGTAACTGCCAGCTCCCCCCCACCCCCAGTCCCCCTGGAACTACTGAGGCTACCAGGAACTACTGAGACTACTCAGTCTACTCGTAACCAGTATTTAATACATACATATATACATATATATATACACACACACACACACACACATATATATAACAAATAAATACATATATATGTATGTAACAAATATATAACAAGTCTACAGGAGGGAGTCTCTGTACTCAAAAGCCACCCCAGAGTAATGGAAGAAGCATCCATTCTACCAGATGACCAGACATCAATGTAGGGATACTAGAAATACAAAAAAGGAAAGAAAAGAAAATATCACATCACCAAAGGAACACTATAATTCTCAAATACCAGACCCCAAACAACAGGAAACCCTTGACATGTCTGAAAGGGAATTCTAAGTAAGAATCTTCAAGAAACTCAGTGAGATACAAGAAGACTCAGATAGGCAACATGATGAAATGAGAAAAAACAGTCCAAGAGATGAAGGAGAAAGTCTTCAAAGAGATAAATACCATAAAAAAGAATGAAGCAGAATTCCTGGAACTGAAAGACTCATTCAATGAAATAAAACCACAATTGAGAGCATAAGCAGCAGGAAAGGGCAAGCAGAACAATTTCTGATCTCAAAGACAGTCTTTTTGAAATAACCCAAGCAGACAAATAATGAAAAAAGAATTTAAAAAGTGAATAAAATCTATGAGAGCTATCAGACAACCTTAAGTACACAAAATCTGAATCATGGGTGTTCTGGAATGGGAGGAGAGAGGAAAAGGCTTTGAAAACACATTCAATGAAATAATAGCAGGAAACTTCCCATGTATTGGTAGAGATATGGACTTCCAGATACAAGAGGTTCAAAGATCCCTTAACATATTCAGTCCAAAAACATTCTCTCCAAGACATACTGTAGTCAGATGGACAAAACTTAAGGACAAAGAGAGAATCCTAAAAATAACAAGACAAAAGCATCAAGTCACCTGTAAGGAAGTCCCCATCAGACTAACAGCAGACTTCTCAGCAGATATCCTGCAGACCAGAAGAGAATGGGATGATATATTCAGAGTACTAAAAGAAAAAACTTGCCAGCTAAGAATACTATAGCCAACAAGGCTATCCTTTGGAAATGAAGGAAAATAGTTTATTTCCCAGACAGACAAAAGCTGTGGGAGTTTACCACCACATGAACAGCTCTACAAGAAATCCTTAAGGGAGTCCTGCACCTGGAACTCCAAAAAACAGTAATCACCACTGATGTACACAAGAAAGAGCAAACCCCACTGGTAGAGCAGATATGCAAATGAGAAAGAGTAACTATACGATACCACCTCAAAAAAACCAATAAACACCAAAGAAAAATAATAAAAGGGAAAAGAACAAAAGTATTTAATTCAACCATATGACATTTCCCAGATGTCCAACAAGTACATGAAAAAATGCTCAAAATCACTAGTCATCAGGGAAATGCAAATCAAAACCACATTGAGTTATCAGACCTCAGTCTGGCTGTCACCAAAAAGACAGAGAATAACAAATGCTAGTGAGGATGTGGAGAAAGGGAAACCCTTCTACACTGTTGGTGGAACTGTAAATTAGTGCTGCCGTTATGGAAAACAGTATAGAGTTTTCTGAAAGAACTACAGATAGAACTACCATATGATACAGCAATCTCACTACTGGGTATATACCCAAAGGAATGGAAGTCATCATGTTGAAGGGATACCTGCACTCCCATGTTCATCATAGCTCTATTTACAATAGCCAAGAGTTGGAACCACCCTAAATGTCCATCAATGGATGACTGAATTAAGGAAAACATGGTATATGTACACAATGGAATACTACTCAGCCATAAGAAAGAATGAAATTCTACAATTCGCAGCAGCATGGATCATCTTGGAGAAAATTATGTTAAGTGAAATAAGCCAAGAACATAAAGAGAAGTACCACATGTCCTCATTCATAATTGGGAGCTAAAAAATACGTATTTAAGAAGTAGAGAAAGTAAGAAAGAAAAAAACAATATGTCGGACTTTCAGAAGGAGAGAACAGAACTGGGGTTATTAGAAGTGGGGAAGAGGGAGGAGGAGGAGGGTCGGCAAGAAATTGGTTAATGGACACAAAGAATGATTATGTACTGTGATGATGAATAAGCTAATTATCCTGATTTGACCATCACATACTGTACATAAGTATTGATAGTCAACTCTGTATCTGACAAATATGTTTAATCAATTTCATTTGAATAAAACCAGCCACTGTTTGGACATTAAAAAAATTTTACAAAACTTTTATATTAAAGGTATTACATTTCAGTTTACAGAAGCATAGACTATTAAATTGAGGGTTAGAAATAGATCTGTGAGAGAAAGGCCTTCCTCATATGCCTATCAGGTAGAGTATTTTTTAAAAATACCAACAATGTTTTGAACAAAAAAGCACAACTATTTCCTCCATCTGTTTATTCATTCCTCCTCAATTAACTCTTGTTCTGCTGAATCTTAGGTAGCAGTCTCATCTCAGGAATTGGTTTGCTTGTGGACTAAAGAGTCCTGGAAATCCTCAGTCTGATAGTTCTCTGAGCAGTGTCAGCTTAAGCTTGGAAGTATGGACTCGTGAGTCTGTTCTTTGAAGTATCAGTAGTTAATACCTGGTTCAGTTATTTCCAGTGAATGTTAGAGTCTTCCCTCTTTTTTAAAGATTCAATTTCTGGCCTGTAGCTTATGGGAGAGCATTCAGGCAATGAAGAAAGGCAAACATAAACCACCTATTGAGAATCAGACTGAATAGCTCTATTTAACTTATTACAGTATCCAACAATATCAGAATGGAGGACAGTAAAATCCTTTATTGGAGTAATAATCATGTCTGCTATAAGGAAGAGTTGATCAGTGTTTCCCCAGAGGATAAGAACACATTATGGACAGTGAAGACAAACCCCAGGACCTTCCATCCAGAGATAAGTTTACAGTCTCTGAAACAAACTTTAATGTCTGTACAAAATTAATCCAGGGAAGGCTTATCTTCTCTTTGATTTGATACCTCTTCCCATAAACAGCGCAGCTCTTAAAATAATTTTGAACTAATTGATAACTATGGAACATACCAAACAAACTTAGGTATTTTTTACATTTCCCCTGCTTGTGGTGCCATATCATAGGCTGCAAGGTAAGGAACTATTTTCGGGTTTTGGTTTTGTTTTTTGTTTTTTATAATGAGTATGACATAGCACAAAGCACAAAATTTAATCCTGGTGAGAGACAGAATCTCTGCTATTTGGGCTGATTACATAGAGGGTAAAGAATGATCTTTCACCTCCTCTTGTTAAGAACAAACTATCAAGCAAAGATGTAACTAAATTCTAATCGTATTCATGTAATATTTGGAATTAAAAGTTTTACAAACATTTTCATGAATAAACCGATCAAGCCAACTTTTGCAAAATTTTAACTCACTTTGTTGCTTCTTTATGTATCTGTAGCTATTGCAAAGCCCAAGTAAAGTTCGCTGTCCCTCAAACCAAACCTAAAATTTAACTGTATCCACTCCAGTTCAGTCTTTTACTATCTTCTTTCACAATCCATAGTAACCAGACATTTTACTTGAAGACAAAATTACTTTTCTCTTGATAAAAACAACATCCCATTTTCTTACATGCATGTTTAGGGATCCCCAAGACACCCTAGATTCAATGACTTACTGGAAGCATTCACAGGACTCAGCATATTGTACTCGTGGCTGTGGTTTACTGCAGTGAAAGAATACAAAGCAAGATCAGTAAAGGGAAAGGCACATGGGGCAATATCTGGGGGGGCAAAGGCACAAGCTTCCATGAGTCCTCTCCCAGTGAAGTCACACAGGACGTGCTTAATTCCCTCAGCAATGAGTTTTGAGAACGTGTGAAATGTGGTCTATCATGGAAGCTCACTAGAGACTCGATACAGAAGGTTTTTATTGGGTGCTGGTCATGTAGGCACCCTTTATCTAGCATGTACCAAAACACCAGACTTCCAGAAGGAAAGCAGGTGTTCACCATAAACTATGTTGCTTGTACACACAGTTTAGAAACAGCAAGCCACTCTTACCAGTTGTGGGATTGGTGGGAACCATCCCAAAGTGAAGTTCCCAGATGCCAGCCTCTGGCCAATCTTATAAGCAGGCCTCTCTGAAGATAGCAGTCTCGGACTTACTGTGTTAACTTTTGCTATGTTAACATATATTTGTAACATATTTGTAAACACACACACTCATTTCCTAGCTCTGTCCACTGAAGGAGACTAGAAGCAGTGACACCCTGCTTGCAGTGAGTACAGATCTTGATTTCTGATACCATTCTCTACTAAAAGGAAGCAGGATTCCTCAGACAAATGGCTGATTCCAGGTCTGAAGGAAGGAAGCTCCAAGAAGATACTGGAACATCTTATTTTAGAACAAAGGTGGTACTCAAAATATGAGAGTAGGTCACAAAGACGCAGGTGCCTGCTTGATGTGACCCTCACTGACCAAATCTGGGACAATTTGTTAGCTTTTTTTTTTTTTTTTTTTTAAAGATGACCGGTAAGGGCATCTTAACCCTTGACTTGGTGTTGTCAGCACCACGCTCTCCCAAGTGAGCTAACCGGCCATCCCTATAAAGGGATCCGAACCCGTGGCCTTTGTGTTATAAGCACTACACTCTCCCAAGTGAGCCACGGGCCAGCCCCAAATCTGGGACAATTTGAATAGCAAAACAATTAAGACAATAATAAATTGCAAACCATTCAGAAAAATTAGTCCATGGGTTCACACTTATAATAACAAGTAAATAAGCAAGGGAGAACAGAGGACCTTTGCTTAGAGTAGAATGCCTGATGCCAACTTGTAAATATGAAGGTTGTGTGCAGCCACCACAGTGAAGAGTAATTCAGGCAAGAATCATCAATGGATGCTAAATCAAAGAGGGGAACTTTTGATGATGAACAGGATATTTGCATAGCGTGAAAGTATCTTCTCCCAAGATTTTGTTACAATTAGGAATTGCAAGCAAAAAAATAATATAGTAGAAGAACTGGGAAACACCTTGATAACATGTTCAAAATTAATATAATGAGCAAGGGATAGATGGACATTGTGTGCCTCACATGTGATACTGTGAGAGGAACACAACATAATTTATGTAATGTCCTGGCTGAGAATGCACAGCTGGAATCTAATCATGAGGAAATACTTGACAAACACCAAAATTAGGACTACGAAAAACAAAAGGACTGCATTATTCAAAAGTGATAATGTCATAAAAGACCAAGAAATTGACAAAGGCACCAAGTCTATACACTGGGAAGAGACTGCCTCTTCAGCAAATGGTGCTGGGAGAACTGGATATCAATATGCAGGAGAATGAAACTAGACCCATACCTTTCACCATACACTAAAGTCAACTCAAAATGGATCAAAGAATTAAATATACACCCTGAAACAATAAAACTTCTTAAAGAAAACATAGGAGAAACACTTCAGGAAGTAGGACTAGACGCAGACTTCATGAATATGACCCCAAAAGCACAGGCAACCAAAGGAAAAATAAACAAATGGGATTATATCAAATTAAAGAGCTTCTGCACAGCAAAAGAAACAACAGAGTTAAAAGACAACCAACAGAGTGGGAGAAAATATTTGCAAAATATACATCTGACAAAGGATTAATATCCAGAATATACAAGGAACTCAAACAACTTTACAAGAAAAAAACAAGCAACCCAATTAAAAAATGGGCAAAAGAGCTAAGTAGGCATTTCTCTAAGGAAGATATACAAATGGCCAACAGACATATGAAAAAATGCTCAACATCACTCAGCATCCGGGAAATGCAAATCAAAACCACACTGAGATGCCATCTCACCCCAGTTAGGATGGCTAAAATCCAAAAGACTCTGAACGATAAATGCTGGCGAGGTTGTGGAGAAAAAGGAACCCATACATTGTTGGGGGGACTGCAAAATGGTGCAGCCTCTATGGAAAATGGTATGGAGGTTCCTCAAACAGTTGCAGATAGATGTACCATATGACCCAGCTATCCCACTGCTGGGAATATACCCAGAGGAATGGACATAATCAAGTCGAAGGTATACCTGTTCCCCAATGTTTATCGCAGCACTCTTTACAATAGCCAAGAGTTGGAACCAGCCCCAATGTCCATCATCGGATGAGTGGATACGGAAAATGTGGTATATCTACACAATGGAATACTACTCAGCTATAAAAACGAATGAAATACTGCCATTTGCAACAACATGGATGGACCTCGAGAGAATTATATTAAGTGAAACAAGTCAGGCACAGAAAGTGAAATACCACATGTTCTCACTTATCGGTGGGAGCTAAAAATAAATACATAAATTCACACACACACACACAAAAAAAAAACCGGGGTGGTGGGGAGAAGACATAACAATTACAATTCCTTGAAGTTGATACGACAAGCAAACAGAAAGGACATTGTTGGGTGGGAGGGGGGAGAGGGAGGAGGGAGGGAGGTTTCAGTGATGGGCCACAATAATCAACCACATTGTATATCGACAAAATAAAATTAAATTAAATTTTAAAAAAAAACCACACACACACAAATAAAAGACAAAGAAAGGCCCAATAACTGTTACAGATCAAGAGTCTAAAGGACAACTAAGTACAATATGTCATCCTTGAATAGGTCCTGTATGAGAGGGAAAATCCTACAAAGGACGTTATTGATTCAATTTTTTAAAACAAATACAAGCTGTAGAGTAGATAAAAGTATTCAGGTTAAATTTACTGCAGTTGATAACTATATCATGGTTATGTAAAGTAACATCCTTAACGCACATTGAAGTATTTAGGAGTAAAGAAGCATAATGTATGTGGTTTACTCTCAAACGATTCAGAAAAAATATGTATATAGAGAGGATACACAGGATAAAATGTTAACAGTATGTGAATCAGACCAGACTAAAGGGAATGTGTATATCCTTCGTAATTCTATTACATCTTTTCTGTAAGTTTCAGATTAATTTCAATTAAAAAAAATTTAAGTGAACACATGCATTAACATGACTTAAAGTTAGACCTATTCTATAACAAAAGTAAGAGGCAAAAATACATATGATACAACTGTTTAAAGACCCTCTTTTTCTAATTTACTTAAAACTTATTTGTTTCCCATGATTATGTATTAATAAACTTTTTCTTTTAAATGGGAGAAGATATTTCCACCCTTAAGACAAAATCCCAAGAATTGGTTTTTAAAAACTCAAAATAATTTAGAAAGCTTGATAGCACAGTAGAAAAAGTACAAAAAATGTGCACAGACCCTTGAAAAATAGGAAAGTGTGTGTGTTTACAAATATGTTACAAACATGTGTTTAAATGTTCTCAAGCCTTTTAATACTTAGAAGATCAAAGTAAATAAAAATGAAATACCATCACTCACTAACCAGCATAACTAAAATGAGAAAGACTGACACAGTCAAGTGTTGGACAGGGTATCTAATAATTAGAACTTTCTTAAACTCTGTTTGGGTTGCTTATTGGTCAAACATCTTCAGAAGACTTAAAAAAAATTTTTAATTGACAAATATTGTATATATTTATGGTGTACAATATGACGTTTTGATACATGTATACATGTGGAATGGCTAAATCAAGCTAATTAATATATCCATTACATACTTATTTTTTTGTGGTGAGAAAACTTAAAATCTGCTCTCAGCAATTTTCGTTATTGACTATAGTCGCCATGTTGTACAACTCGTAACATATTCCTCCTGTCTAACTGAAATTTTTAGTGTGTTACATTTGAATATATGCAGTTACTATGACCAAGCTATTTTATTTGTCGGTCTAAACGAAAATATCTATGCATGTGTACCAAAAGAAATTAACAAGAAGTTGCTTTATTGCTAATAGCCCCAAACTGGAAACAAACCGAATGTCCATCAACTGCGGAATTGTTTTGCTTTGTTGTTTGTTTTTTGTTGGCTGGCCAGTACAGGGATTCAACCCTGGACCTTGGTGCTTTCAGCACAACACTCTAACCAACTGAGCTAACCCACCATCCTGACTGGTATATTCGAAGAATACCACAGTGCAGTGAAAATGAATGAATTGCTCCATGAAACCACACAAATAAATGTCACAAATACAAGTTTAATGCTAACCAAAAGAAGCCAGACACAAAATAAATCCTACTTTGTGGTTCTAAAGACACACATTTATAAAATAGACAATACTAATCTGTGGTATTAAAAACCAGATGATTATTAGCTTTGGCACAATAGAATAAGTAATGGTTAGGGAATAAACCCCCAAGGGTGGAGTTTCTGGGTTGCTATTTATATTTTATTTTGTTTTCTTGAAGTGTGTTGTAGTTACAAGGATGTGTTCATTTTGTGGTAAATCATTGAGGAGTAAAATGATGATTTTGGTAATTTTTGGTGTGTCTGTTATACTTCAATAAAAGTATTTGAATTTATTTTTGCTATTAGGACAAATAATGTAAATCATAATAAGACTTCGCAATCTTAACATTATTTCTATTTTATGAAAAATAAAGTCATCTGAAGGATTCCAAACTTGGATGATTCAACTATATAGCTTATGTTTGCAAATATATTTTTTTGAAGTATCATAACTGTTTAATGTAATTTGCATGTAGAAAAGTACAGTTATGTTTGCAATTTGCTGACTCTGTAATCTTTTAGTTGAAAGTTGAGCTATTTATCCATACCCACCAATGAAACTACTTTCACAAAAGAGTCCAATCCATGATATAATTAATAGGGACTTCAGAAAAGTTATTTTTTCTTCATTATTTATGTAAAACATTAAATTTCTTAGAAACACAGGCCATCAAACTCTCAGTTCAGGGTTTTCTTTTATTGCTTTCCGTAATCTTATTATCAGAGAAGAATTTTTCTGTTCTGGTATTGCAGAGAGGGAATAACTGTGACTATCTTGATTACTGCTATGACCATCAAGACAAGGTGCATGATTCCTAGGATCCGAGCAATGACCCTCCCTGGAGGTGATAGGGATTAAAAAGTGACCTGCTATGGAAATTGTGGGGACTGAGTAAACAGGCTTTGCAAATCTGTCTCTGTGTCTGATGCTTGAAGTCCACAGGCAGTAAACAAGGGAAGATTACAAAAGATTGCAAAACAGGTTGGGGTGGGATTCTATGAGCACGAGCTGGAACCCCATAAGATGGACTGAAACCTGTGTTCATGGAGGTAAGCATGCTGGTAACACAGGAGTCAGAGAAACTAAAGCAAAAATCCAGGGAAGACAGAGCAACTACAGGCCCAGCTGCTGCTTCAGGCTGCTGAGGTGAGTCAGCAGATCAGCAACATTCTGTGTGTGTGCAATTCATTTTATTATCAGTTCATTTCATTATCAGTTCAATTTATTATCAGTTCAATTTCAAGGTCTTAAAGTTCTTTGGAAATTATGTATAAGCTAACTATAAAGCAGCACAATTACTGTTGGTGTCAAAAAGTTTGTCAGAAGTATAATTCAATGGAATTGAACATATAATTTTATATTTTTCATAATCTTAAACATGTGGAAGTAATATAACTTAGCTGGTAAGTAAAACCAGTATGAGAAGTTTAGATTAACTAAGCTCTCCATGAGAAAATAAACCCAACTCTCAAAAAAAAAAAAAAAAAATACATGCTTATAAATGTATTCTATACTGATAAAACTCAGGAAAAAATATATATGGCTGTTTTTAAACCAAAATTATCACACCAATCTGATCTGTTCACAGATTCACCTTCATTATAAGTGTTTTGATTCTTATATAAAAATTGCTCTAAACTAGTCTTTCTATTGGAAGTTTTGTTTTTGTTTTCCTTAATAGTGTGTTCAGAATATTCAAAGTTTAGTTTCTTCCCTGGAAATTCTTCATTTTCCTTGCATTAGATTTATGAAAATCCTTATTTGCTGTATAAATTAACCAGAATTCCTTTAAGAGTCTTTATAACCTAATTTATTAGTCCCCTCTAATTGTAGGAAAATATTCAAAACACGTGAGATAAAGGCTTTTCTCATTTATTGACACAGGTACACAGATAGCATGCAGCTTCGTTTCATCAACCTTAACCACAGGTCAGAAATAAACACAATAGAAAACCTCACCTGTGAGGTATTATAGGGCTGTTCTTTTTTGGTGAAGATAAGATATTTTATGTACTGATCTGAAGTCACATACAAACACCAGAGTTTCTGTCTTCTCCCACCCGTCAAAGAATAGGTTGATTTCCTGGTTATCTGCCTATCAGAAAATAGAGTATATCACCCATCATCTACTCAACAGATATTTGATCTAAGGAACTTTTTAAAGCAGACAAACACCTAGGGGAAAAGAATGGGAAGACTTATAAGTAATGCTATCAGTAGTCCATTACGGAATAATCCTGGAAATGTGAAGACTTGTTAAAAATGTAGCAAGACAAAAAGGGGTGTCGTCTGATGCAGAGTTGAATTTCCTACAAGAAACTTTAGATTGAAAGTGTATATTTTACTATAGACCTTGCAGGAAAAAGTTCACACATGGCACACATATGGAATGAAGGTTAAATAATTCTGATCTATTCATGCATCTGGAAAGTTTCTTAAGAAAATAGTTTTAATTAATGTTAAAGAACCTTAGACCAGCACTAATACTTTATTTTATATAAGAACATTTATACTAGAGAAAAACTACAATGGTTAATTTTATGTGTCAAGTTGACTGGACCACGGATGCCCACATATCCAGTCAGACATTATTCTGGATGTGTCTTTGAGGGTGTTGCTGGATGAGATTAACATTTGAATTGATAGACTGAGTAGATTGCCCTTCCTAATATGGGTTGGCTTTATCCAATAAATTGAAGACCTGATCAGACACTAAGGCTGAATGAGAGGGCTGGGCTAAGTCCTCCTGCCTGATTGCTTGGGCTGGCACATTGGTCTTTTGCAGTCTTTGGACTCAGACTGAAACATCAGCTCTTGTTGAGCCTTGAGCCTGCCACCTTTCAGACTGGAACTCATACCATGGGCTGTCCTGATTTTGGACCTAGACTGGAACTACACATCAGCTCCTGACTGCAGATCTTGGGACTTGCCAGCCTCCATAATTGCATACATCTGTTACACACACATGTATAACCTATTGGTTCTGTTTCTCTGGAGAACCTTGACTAGTACAGAAACTCAACAGATAACATATAAGTCTTACTACATATAAAGTAAGAAAACACTTCGTGAAGAAAATCTTTGCAGATGTAATGTGTGCAAAACTGTTCTGTGACTCCAGAACCCTGCCCTATAAGCACCCATGTTTTTAGGTTAACCATCTCAGAATGTGCCATATTGTTCACAGTCTTATTGTAGCTACATCAGTATAGAAACAAGTTTCCCTGCCCCCACAGATGATAATACCACTGACTAGAATAAAGACTATAGGAGAAGGATATTTGGTAGGGGAAGACAAGGAATTCAATTTGGGAAAGGTTCAATTTGAGGTGTTAAGAGGGACCTTGGGCAGGTTCCATGACCACTTTGTACCACCTCCTCATCTGTAAAGCAATAATTATATATACATACTTCATTGGTGGAAAATTAAATGAGTCATCAACATTTTAATGGCTGTTGATGGCATGGGAGTGGGTCATCATGCAAGGAGTAGACAGAGCAAAAGAGAAAAATGCCAAAGAGAATCCTTTAACTTCTTTAACCTCCAGAAGAGGAACCAGATATGGAACTATCGTGAAAGGTAGAAGAACTTTTGGGCCTCAGGCTGCTGTGGTATTAAAGTAGTGAGAGGAAACCTTCTCATGCATAAATTGGTGTAGGCACAGTTTGACAGTAACTATTATATGTAATATAATTTTAACGTTATATGCCCTTTGACCCAGTGATTATTTTGATCCTGCCAATGCCCGGGAGTGTGATTTGGCCAACTATCTTTGCCATCCCGTAAGTGCCCAGGTACTTCCTCAGACACTTGTATCAAATCCTTTTCCAGAATATTTCAGGTGTACTAACTTTACAAGTCTTGGTCTCCCCGGGCAAGATGACCAAGACTAGCTGAAGTATAAGCAGGCTGGAGATTGTATCAGGGAGAAACTTCACTTGGATTCCTAAACCAGAATTGCTACGGAAAATACAAGAGATTATGTTCTTGCTGTGATCTTCATGGCCACAGCCCAGTCCAGCATTCCCCAACTAAAGCCATCATCATATTATTATGTCAGGGGACAGAGTAGAGATTTAAAAGTGGTGGTCTGACCTGCATTTTCATTAAAATGAGCATACAAAAAAGTGACTTGATTAAGGCCAAAGAGGTGAATGCCAACCAGTTAAGTGGCTACGGTCTTGAGATGTGAAACTCAGTGGGTAACACACAACAATCCCCCCTACACTTTTCAGAGCCCTCACGAGATTCTTCCATTGGTTGTCTTCTTTCCGAGTCTTAAGTAGGGGACTGGGGGCAGCCTGCCAGGCTCTTGGAGGAATGAGTTTAGGCGGCCACACTGAACACAACTGAGCAACCATTGTTGTCACTGGGGTATATATTTTTAGAATTTTCAAAAATACTTTTACAACCTGAACCCACTGATCTATCATAGCACTATAAAAAGACAAGTAGTCATGAGGCTCATGATGTGCAATGGGAAGCACACAGCAGTACCTAGGAAGTCTTCTTGTCTAAACATTTCAACCAGAATCTAATCAAGCCTCCAGATCCAATGACCAATTTGCGGGAAATATTGAGGACAAAGGAAAAATTAAACAGGAGAAAGCGATATCGCATAAATCAATGTGGGACATTCTACTATGCAAATGTCTCTCTCCAACAAAACAATGCCAAAGGGGGGGGGGAAGGAATAGGGGATAATTGCATAATACATGAGGCTTCAGAGACATAAAAAAAACAAATGGAGTGTGAACTTTATTTGGATCCTGATCTGAATGACCAACCAAAAACCTTTGTAAATTCCAAACATTAGAAATTTAGTGGCCGACACATTTTATAAGGTGCTTCAAACAAATCTGTTATGTTCAAACAAGTTATCATGTATATAAACTGTTCAAGAGAACAGAGTAAGATAGAGCAGGTTTTCTATATGTAAAGCTAAAATTTTCTAAATATTTAATAACTGATTCTTCATATATGTACCAGAAAGAGAAAGAACTTATTTCTCCATGAAATGACAGGGGTAAAAGAAGGTGTGAAATATATGGGTTATGGCTACTCTACACTTGTCAGTTTTGTCTGAGGTAGGCTGTGCCTTTGTCTGTTTGTAAACAGCTGTTTTGGTTTTCATTAAATAATATAGAAGTTTGTATAGAGTGAAAATCTGCTGCCCTTTTCTCTTCAGTCCCATCCCACAGAAGTAAACATTGTTAGCAAGTTTGCCACGTGAAACTTGATATTTTGTCCTTCTGCTTGCGTTCATATGTGCATGTGTGTGTGTATGAGTGTGAATAGGTCACCCATATTCTTTTAAATGATTGCATATTGTATCACATGGTTGTACCATAATGTATTCATCAATTTCCCTTTTGATGAACTAATTGCTTTTGCACACAGTGCCACAGCAAAAATTCTTGCACAAGTAATTTACAAAGTTCTGTTAAAATAGTGTGGTATAGATCATAAGATTTTCATACTTAACATTTTGATAGATTCTTCAAAAATGCCCTTCAAAAGTTAGTACAATTTACATTCCTACTATTAGTGAATGAAAACGAGAGTACCCATTTCCACCATCTGTAAATACTATCAGTGATTCCAAACTTAAAATGTTCTGTCTGTGCTCTTTGCCTTCTTGCCACCAAGTTTTACCCCTGGGCCATTCCTTGCCAGTTTTCCCTGGCCAGAGTTTTCTTACGCCTGACTCAGTACAGACCTTAATGATAGAGCATGTTGCAGCCTCAGTGCCCATCAGTGTTTGGCACAGAGTAGGGTTCAATAAATATATGTGGAATTAATGAATGAACCATGTCTTTTTAAAATTAATTTTATTTGTATTGAGTAACATATACACATAGGTGAAAAATCAAATAGTTCTAAAAGCCTTATAAACCAAAAACCAGAATTCTTCTGCACATCAGTAGCAAACACTTTCAAATCTTTTAGCTGTTCTTAAAATTTTTATTTCTGTATTTCCAAATAATATACTTATGCCATTCTTTTCTCAATATGCCACTTTTAATCCTCTTATAATACCCACTTCACCTTTCTCTCTCCCATCTTCCCAACATAGTTATATCATAATTAGAGAATGAATCATTAGCTAGCATTTATGTTATATCTCTGTAAATATTATTAACTTCTGATAAGTACTCTAACTTGATTATATGAGTTTCCTTTCTTGTCCAACTCTTATTCATCTGAAGTTATTTGCTGACTTGTTTTCTTTTTCTTTTTTTTTTAAACAGGTTAGAGGCCTTTCCATTTTTTTCTTCATTCCTCTTCTTTCAGTCCTTGTGGGTTGATTTTCTTTTGTCTTTATTTTCATATTAATGGAGATATAGGAAGTAGAGGATACCTGGAATCAGTGTACCATTTGTATTGAGAAAACACAGATTATCCTGACGACTAGAAAACCAAGAATTCTGGCAGTAGAAGTGAGCTACATTTTGTCATAAGTAGAAAATTTAGATGGTATTTTATAGTGATCTTCAAATTAAGAGCTCTCTTGGGAGATAACATGACAGTCTGGATATTTACAGAATCCCTCTGAATACAGCATAACTAAAAATGCTAGATAAAATGTGTGTTACTAGAAATTAGATGAAATGATATACATATATGTGTATATATACACACATATATACATACATACATACATATATATGTAAGAAAATCTTAAAAGAAAGACAAACCCAATGGAATAAGCAAGCATGGAAACTGGCATTTTTTCTAATGTGGTTAATATGCCAAGACCTCATGGCCTACAACCTGATTTTTAACAGACCGCAGAGAATAGGGGACAGAACACAAAACCTAGGGCCTAAATGACCTTCGTAAAAAGCCAAAACCACCTGAAGGCCAACATTCTTGATTGATGGAGTTTGGATGTGTTGTCCCCTCCAAAACTCACATGGAAATTTGATCTCCAATGTGGCAGTGTTGGAAACTGATTGAGTCATGGGGGCGGATCCCTCATGAATGGATTCATGCTCTCCCTGGGAGAGGGGGAGTAATGAATGAGTTCTCGCTCTGTTAGTTCCCGCGAGAGCTCGTTGCTTAAAAAGACCCTGGCACCTTCTCTCTCTCTCTTGCTACCTCTCGCCATGTGATCTGCTTGTACCTGCCGGCTGCCTGCCACTTTCCGCCATGAATAGAAGCAGCCTGAGGCCCGTGCCAGATGCAGCTGTCCCAGAATCGTAAGCCAAATAAACCTCTTTTCCTTATGAATTACCCAGTCTCAGGTATTTTTCTTATAGCAACACAAAATGGACTAAAACATTGATGTTGAACTACAGAGGGGGAAAAAGAAAGCACTCTCCAGATATAGACCATGGGGATACTTCTTGTCTCTGTCCCTTTCAGTCCAAGCTGGTAGTCTTCCTACAAATATAATTATTTTGAAAACTTTTTGGGTCTCGTCTGGGTTGCATTGGAATTTGTTCCACTAGACAACGGCTGTACGCACAAATCTCTTCAAGATAAGCCCTTCTCTGCCTTAGATTTCTGCTGAATTGAAGGATGACATCCTTAAAACTTACTAGAAGTCATGTTGTTTGACTCATTCTCTGAGGTACCTTAGATCTCTCTGAGGTATTAACAGATGATTTTACAGTCACACCATAGGCTTTCTCTTTAGGTCATGTTTTCCTGATAGTGTCCTGGGTTTGATATTTACCCAGAATCCACTCCTTAATTTTAGCATCATTTGCTTCTTGGAGAGGCTGGGAGTTTTCAAAACCTTTGATTTCCGGTACCTTCATATTTAACATTCCTTCCTTTTGTTTATCCCCCTTCTCTTGCATTTTAGTATAAGCAGCAAGAAGAAAGCAGGAGACATCTCAATATTCTGCCTGGAAATCTCTTTAGCTAGATCACCAAGTTCAATAGGTGCGTGTTCTACTTGTCACATTACCTCAAGCAGACATGTTGCTAATCTTTCTGTACTGCGTGACAAGGATCCACTTTCCACCAGTTTCCAAACACATTTTCCTCACTTTTCTTTGAGCCTCATCAGCAGCCTCCTCAGAGGCTTCTACTAAGTAGTCTCTTCAAGGTGACCTCAGACTTTCAATGACACTCTCCTTGAAGTCCTTCCAGCTCTGTCCACAACCTGGTTCCAAGGCCACTTTCACATATCAATAAGAAAAAGGTAACGAATTCAATGGCAGAAAAAGGGCAAAGCTCATGGGCATCTCACTGAACAGGAAACAAAAATGTTCATAGCGTCATATTTTGTAATACCAGAAACCTGGAAACAAGCTAAATGTCACTGGTAATAGCGTGAATAAATATATTGTGGTAGGTTCATAAAATGTAATGCATTGATGAGTAAAAATTAATTAGCAACAGTCTCATGCATTAACATGGATGAATCTAGATAATACAATACCAAACCAAGCCAAACAAGAATATATATATGTCATTTATTTATATAACGTTCAAATAGAGACAAAACTAAGCGGTGCATTGTTTAGCGATATATATACATTTGGTTAAACTGTAATGAAATGTAAGGAAATGTTTAACACAACATTTAGAATAGGTTAATTACTCCTTCAGGGATAAGATCCAGGAAAGACACACAGGAGATTTCAAAGGTATTAGTAATGTTTTATTTCTTTTTCTTTTTAAAAATTAATTAATTAATTAATTAATTAATTTAGGTTGGTACTGTTTTATTTCTTAAACTGGGCAGGAGTACACTGTTGTTCAGTTTGTAGTGACATTTGTTATAGACATTCTTGTGTGTATTACATATTTAATAAGTTTTAAAACTCAGTTAAAGGAAGGAACTTATGCTTTTTGCCTTCAAATAATAAATCAATTGTTAAAAGTTAGTTGAAGGCAGATTTTTATTCAGATTGTAAAAATTTATGCTGACAATGAACAGCTTCTGAAAATAAAGTAGGCTGCCTTGTGAAATGATGAGTTTTAATTCTTGGAGCAATTCAGGGAGAGATATTAAAATGTCCTCTTAGGAGTTAGACTGGATGGCCTGCAAGCTCCCTTCCGCATAAGGATTTTGTGTTCACATGAATTTTCCTTTCAATATTATATGTATTTTTCCTCTCAGCGGGCCATGTAATGGATAGTTTCATATCATAACAATGCATTGGATATTTAGGAATCAGTGACATTCAGGTATGTGATGGTAGGCTTCACCTGGGAAGAGTGGGATTTAATGGACCCCGCACAGAAGAATCTGCACAGGGATGTGATGCTAGAAAACTGCAGGAACCTGGTCTTTCTGGGTAAGAACAGATTCTGTGACTGTCCATACTTCTGTTGGACCAAATGGAGCTTAGGGTTCAAGGATTTATGATTTCTTATGGATGTTTTATGGAGTAATCCTATCCCCATTTCCAAGTAAAAACTCAGCTGTTTGTAGAGTGAAAAATTTATATTTTCATTGGCCTATCTTGAAAACTCCATCTTTTTTTGGTCATCCCAGATTTGTTCTGTGACGCAGCATATCTCACCATTCTTGGGGGCACAGATTTGAGCCCTCCCCAGGTACTTTTGTTATCATATGGAACTTTCTGTATTGAACATGCCTTCCACAAGATTCATTGCAATTAACTTCCCTCTTAGTACTACTTTTACAGTATCCCACAGATTTTGATATGATGTATCTTTATTTTTTTGTTGGCTTGAGGAAATTTTTTGATTTCTTGTTTAATTTCTTCTTGGGCCCATAGGTCATTCAGGAGCCTGTTGTTTAATTTCCATGTATTTGTATAGTGCCCTGAGTTTCACTTGTTATTAATTTCTAGTCTTAAGCCATTGTGGTCGGAAAAGATGCTTGAGATTATTTCAATATTTTTTAATTTGTTGAGGCTTGATTTGTGACCTAACATAGTCTATCCTGGAGACTGCCCCATGTGATGATAAGAAGAACGTATATTCTGTAGTTGTTGGATTAAATATTCTCTAGCTATCTGCCAGGTCCAGTTGGTCTAAGGTATAATTTAAATACTGTGTTTCTCTGTTGATTTGTTGGCTAGATGATCTGTCCAGTGCTGACAGAAGGGTGTTCAGGTCCCCCACTACTATTGTATTGGGGTCTATCTCTTTCTTTAGGTCTGGTAGTGTTTTCTTTATGTATCCGGGTGCTCTGGTGTTGGGTACGATTATATTTATGATTGTTACATCTTCTTGCTGGATATAGCTGGATAAATCCCTTTATCATTATATAGTGGTCCTTCTTTGTCTCTTTTTACGGTTTTTGGTTTAAAGTCTGTTTTATCCTATATAAGAATAGCTACTCCTGCTTGTTTTTGGTTTCCATTTGCATGATATATCTTTTTCCATCCCTTCACTATTAGTCTGTGTGTGTCTTTACAGACGAGTTGGGTCTCTTGAATATAGTGTATAGTTGGGTCTAGCTTTTTAATCCATTACATCATCTGTGTCTTTTAAGTGGAGAGTTTAATTTATTTACATTTAGGGTTCTTATTGAGAGGTACTGTGTTACTCCTGCCATTTTATCGCTTTTTGTTTAGATGTTCTAAATATCTTTTTTTCCTCTTCTTTTCCTTTTATTATTTGTCTTCAATGTTTGTTGTTTTTTTTTAGGTGGTAAGATTTAGTTTCTTTTTTTTCTCATTTGTATTTGTGTTTTACCAGTGGGTTTTGTTCTTTCTTGTGTATTCATGGTAGTGATTATTTTTTTTTTTTTGATTCCTGATGCAGGACTCCCTTGAGAATTGCTTGCAGGGCTGGTCCCACTTTGGGGCCAAAGAAAGCAAAAAAAAAAAAAAAAAAGAAAGAAAAGAAAGAAAGAAAGATAAAAAGAAACACATGGCTCTAATCTTAATTTCCCTTATTTTGTGAGTAGTATCATTTTTCTTGTATTCTCCAAAACTAGAAATGATGGTGCTGTTTTTAGTCTCTCTTTCATTCCTCACCTAAATTCACTCTGTTAAATGATCTCACCTTTTTTTTTTTTTTTAAGTCTTTTGAATTCTTTCTTACTCGTATTTCCACTTCCATTACTCCAGAGCTTATTGCCTTTATGCTTCCCTTACTGCAGCAGCTTTTTAAGGGGTCTCACTAGTTCTGGTTTTGCCTTACTCCAGTCTGGCACACATCATGACACATTGTTTTATTGCCCCCAAATTCTCCTCTGCCTAATTTTCCAGGCTACTGTAATCCATTTTAATTTTCATCTATTCCTCATCTGTATCTTTTATTTCAAGTGTCTCAAGCTCTATATTTTCTCATACTTGCCTTGAAATTTCTACAACCTAGGCCTGTGATCAGTTTCTCCATCTCACACTAGAAATGGGGCCTTTCTAGCAACCAGACTTATGCTTAACTAAGGGGAGAAAGGTGACATTCCAGCAGCTCTGCCTCACTAAATATCCATTTGGAAAGTTTTGGTTTGTTGGTTTCCCAATTTCCTGTTCTTTTAATCAGTTTTTTTCTATTGTATGTCATTGGCAAAGGCTTTCCCCTTACTTCCTATCCTTCTGTTTTCTGCATCTTTGCTGTCTTCATCTATCTTTGCACAGACTGCTTTGCCTTTCCCTCAGACTACTTTTTTAGAACACTCATTCTTCTTCAAATCTTTTCTGCTTCTAGCTCTTTCCATGTTAATTGGCAAGCAGGCCTCTATCTCCAGGCCTTTCTACATGTTATTCTCTCTTCCCAGAACACTCTTTTCAACAGCTTTGTGCATTGTGTTCTCCCTCATTTCTTATAGGCCTCCACTTAAATGTCACCTTTTCAGGCCTTCCCTGATGATTGTATTTAAAGTACCAACCCCTTACCCTCCCCACTGTTCCTTTATTATTGACCTTTGTATTCCTGCATGGCCCTTCTCACCTTCTGTCATACTAGATATACAAGTATTATTGTTTGTACATTTATTGTTGAACTCTCCCCAATAGAATGTAAGCTCACAAGAGCAGGATCTTTGTTCATTTTGTTCAATGTTCTATCCTAGCATTAGATACTGTCTGGCACATAGTAGGCACTCAGTAAATACTTGATGAGTGAATGAATGAATGACTGAGTCCTTGCAATGACCTCTCCTGTTTGTGGATTGGGGAAATGGTAGTTTTTTTCCACCTCTTTCTATTGCTTTTCTTTTTTAAATCCCTACGTAGCTCTTTAAGATGACAAGTTTTTCCTAAAGCCTTCTTCTTTGAGAAAAGAAGAGGCTCAGCCTCAGCCTGCTTCTTGATCCAGAATGCCTCTTTAGACCATCACTCTAGCACAGTCATGAATTCCTCCTCATCCAGCCATTATTGTCCCTTTCTACCACCATTAATACAGTTATTTTCAAGTCTCCAGAACACATAGGTTTTTCTTAATGATTTTAGTTTATTGGCCTTCACTCACCCACATTTTAGATCAAAGAATTGTGAAAAATAGTTCATTCTGCATGATATCAAACTTATTTCTCCATCTTCTTTACCACCCTCTTACTGCACTGTTGAGCCTGGTTAGCTGCTCTGTGCAGTCACCCTAACTGCTCTGGTGACTCCTTCAGCCTCCTGTGTCTCCATGTGTTTCCTATCCATCCTATACAGTTTGCATACCGCAGCATTAGGTTTTTATTCAAAAACATTCAAAGTTTCTTCAAAATTGCTTCATCCCCATACATTTCTTTGTTCCTTCATATTTCTCTGTGCCAGTAACACATTCTGAGTGACCTTTTTTCCTATATTTTATTTGGTCCTGGAGTTCTAAATATTACTAGAGGAAGATGACTTTTTGATAGACTTTTTAAGGTCTCTAAACTATTCCCTTCCTGCTTCAATGGGCCATGTTTTAATGGATTGTCCCTTACCTCTGTGTTTCTTGGAATGGGTAACTCTGCCTTTGGACTCCAGCTTTTTATGATTAAAAATACAACAACACACCTAGTTCCTAAAGAAGATATCCAGTGATTACCTTTAGAAATCTAAAAGACAACAGATCTAAACACATTTTAAAATAAACATACAGTGTTGTCATGTGTTACTTAATGTAACTGAGCATTTTATCTATGACATATTAATCTACTCTCTAAATTATTTCCAAAAGATCTATATGATTTTTTAAAATTTATATTATGTTGTTTCTTGATAATTTCTTGATAATTTTATTCTATCTTTCATGTCTTTAAACATTTTAAATATAGTTATTTTAAATTCTGTATCAGATACACTGAATATCTGAAGTTATGGGGCATATATTTCTGCCATTTATTGTTTCTGCTGATTTTTACTCACAGTACCTTATTATTTTACTTGTTTTGTAATTTTTAAGTTATGGGATTTTATTTGGTTGATCTTCATCTGTGGAAAATGTAAGGGAACTCTGACCTCCACAGAAGATTTGCATTTGCTTAGTTTCTTATCTCAGCATATTAAATGAACATTTTAGACTTCTCACTGAAACTCTTTTTCACTGAAAATTCCTTTTTATTTCAGTCTGCTGTGAAAAACCTGTTTTTTTTTTTTTTTGTTTTGTTTTTTTGTCTTTTTTCGTGACCAGCACTCAGCCAGTGAGTGCACCAGCCATTCCTATATAGGATCCGAACCTGTGGCGAGAGCGTTGCCGCGCTCCCAGCCCCGCACTCTCCCGAGTGCACCACGGGCTCGGCCCAAAACCTGTTGTTTTGATCACTCTTTGATGCCACTGTCCTTGGAGGATGTACCTCATTCCCTGTGCATTTCTGTATGTGGAAGAGTGTTGGGAAGAAGAGTTCCAAATAACTCATTAATTCTTCCTTTGTTTCATTCATTATGCAAGCAGTCTACTAAGTAGGCACTGTAAGTAATAAACTACATGAGACATAGTTTCTGTCCTCAGAATATCATCTTTGTTAGGGAAAACAGAAGGTAAATAAATCTTAATACAGCTGTTGGATGAACAGCTCTTGGATAAACAGTCAAATAGATTTGTTGGAAATGAATGCTTTCAGTCATTGTTTTTTGAGAATTGTCATTTGTATACATTGTGGAGAACAGTTTTTTATCGGTCTTTAAAAAGCGGTTTTTTTTTCTTTTTAGTATTTTAAAGAATTTTTGCCTTTGAAAATTTCTAATTTTTTTTTCAGGCATTCATATTCATTCTGATTAATTGGCACTGTAATCATGACTTTTTATCTCTTACAACCCCAAGGGAATGGTCATGAAATAAATTATTCAGAAATAAATGTTTCCAAGCACCTGTTCATCTGTGAATAACTTGGATGTAGCTTAGGTAATTTTATAACCATCCATGCATTAACATTTTTTCCTTTCCAAGTTATATAATTTTAAAAACTCAATTATCTTTTTCCCCTGGATCCTAAGTATGTATTACAGTTATAAATGCTTTTTGCTGTAGCTTTAATTCTGATTATACATGTGGTATTAAGTCTGAGTAAAGCAGGGTATTTTATGCTTAAATAAAAGCTGCTAAAATATAAAATATATTGTCAAAATATGGTTTATATTGATAAAACAGGTTTCATTAGCTGAAAATGAACTTCTTAAAATCCTTAACTTTATTTCCATAAATGTATTTAATTTTAAATAAATTTATAAATTACCTTTTATTAATTACCTTTTATAAATTTATTAATTACCTTTACCTATAATAGCCTTTTATTTTCTCTTCTGCTAGGCTGAGCCTCTATTATTCCCCTGTTCCCACCTCAGGTGACCCAATGTTAGCAAACATCTGTATTGCATATTTTTCTCTGTAGTCATATAATCTTACACACATATATACACAAACATCAATATTCACATATGGGAAAGTTGATCATTGTTTTGAAAAAATGGCATTATATTTTATAGATCTATGTATTTTGTTCTTACGTTATAAAGTCCCCCTACACCATCTATAATGATTAAATAATGCTTATGGCTTTTAAAAATTCTTTATGGCTGTCTTATTCCATTTGTGGTACTAGCCGGGTAATTTATAAACAATAGAAATTTATTTCTCAATGTTCTGGAGGCTAGAAATCCAATATTGAGGCACTATCAGGTTCAGTGTCTGTTGAGGGTTCAATCTTTCTGCTTCCAAGATGGTGCCTTTTTGCTGCATCCTCCAGAGGGGATGAACACTGTATCCTCACATGGCAGAAGGGACAGGAAGGCAAAAAGGGTCAAAGCTAGTTCCTTCCAGCCCTTTTGAAAGGCAATGATCCATGGCTTATATAAGGCAAATTCCTCATGATTTGATCACTTCCACAAAAGGCCCCACTTTTTAATACCACCACAATGGAAATTAAGTTTCAGTATGAATTTTAGAGGTAACACCATCATTCAAATAGTAGTAGTGGCTATATAATATTCCATGGTATTGATGGATGTGGAATCAAAAGCTAATAAAGTAATAATTCATTGTGACATTTTTTGCTTTAAACAAGTGATCAAAAATCATTTTATTAACAATTATGTGGTAGGAATTTGACCCTTTTCAGTTTAATTATCAGGCTTACATGAGTAATTAACTTTCTCTCTTGCATTGGAAATAATCTTTTGCTTTTTTCATCTCTTTCAGACTGGAAGATTAGATTTGAAATCGAGCAACTTGCTCCTACAACAGACATTTCTGAAAAAGAAACATGACAGGGGACCATACTGGGAAAATTCATAGAAAATGATGCTTGGGACCTTAGTTTAGGAGAATTCTGGAGAAGAGATAGCAGGTTATTGAAACAAGGTAGATGGGATAAAAATTTGAGTAAAGATTAATTATCCATGAGAATACGCTCACTGGAGAAAGTGACTTTTAGTCAACGTCTATTCTTAAAGAACAGAGAATTCTTATAGAAGATAGTCGCCAAAAAAGTGGTCTGTATGGACAAGTTACAAAGAACATTCAGAGCTGATTATTTAAACAGGAACCTAGCTGAGCAAGAAAATTTGCAGGACTACTAAAATCAACAAAGATGTGAGTCAGGCATCAAAACTTACAGTAGATAGGAAAATTAATGGTATAGAGAAACCTTATAAATGTAATATATGAGAAAAAGCTTTTAGTTTGAGGTCATCACTTGTTCAACAACAGAAAATTTATACTAAAGAAAAACCATATGAATGTGATGAATGTAGAAAGCTTTTCAGTCAATCTGTGTACCTTAACCAACATTAAAAAATTCACAGTGGAGAAAAATTGTATAAATATAATGAATGTGGGAAAGCCTTCATTGTTTCCTCAACTCTAATTGTCCATCAGATAATTCTTACTGAAGAGAAACTTATAAGTGCACTGCCTGTGGAAGAGCTTTCAGCCGATATGAACACCTCACACGGCATCTGAACACCTTCACGCCATCTGAAAATTCATGGCCTTATCTATGCCATGAATGTGGTAAAGCACTCAGACATCAAAAGTTACCAAACATCAAGGAATTCACGCTGGAGAGAAGCCCTACAAATGTAGTATTGTAGGAAAGCTTTCAGTAATAACTCATACCTTACTGTGCATATGGGGATTCATTCTGAGGAACAATCATGCAAATGCAATGAATGTGAGAAAGCACTCAGGAGTATTCCAGATTTCACAGTACATCAGAGAATTCATACTGGAGAGAAGTCATATAGATGTAAGTAATGTGGGAAAGCCTTTAGAAATAGTTTGAGCCTTACTGTACATCAGAGAATTCATGCTGGAGATAAACCATATAAATTTAATGAATATGGAAAGACCTTCCTGTGTTCCTCATCTCTTATTATGCATCAGCAAATTATACTGAAGAAAAACCTTACTAGTGTAATGAATGGAAAAACCATACAAATGTCCTGATTGCAATAAAGCTTTCACTCAAATGGTAAATTTTGCAGAACATAAGAAGATTGACTCTGGAGTGGAACCATGTAAATGTACCAGTTGTTGGAAATGTTTCAAGAATAGCTCACACCTTACTGTACATCAGAGAACCTTTCCTGGAGAAAAACCGTATAAATGTAGTTAGTGTAGCAAGCTTTCATCAGTATGTCACAACTAACTCTGCATGAGCGAACTCATACTGGTGAGAGACCTCACAAATGCAATGACAAGTAATTCAGGCTTTAATGCCCATTAAATAATACACACTGGGGAGAAGTCATTTAAATGTAATGACTATAGGAAGGCATTTAGCTAAATGATACATTTTATAGAACATCAGAAAATTCTTACTGGGGAGAAGCCCCATAAATGTGATGAATATGGAAAAGCCTTCAGAAGAGGTTCTTTTACACTATGCCTTTGAGAACACATACTGGAGAGAAGCCTTATACATGTAATGAATGTCAGAAAAGCCTTTGAGACTAATCCTTACTTTACTGTACATTGGAGAGTACATATTGGAGAAAAACCTTGTAATGAATGTGGAAAAGTTTTCAGGAGTAGTTCAAACCTTACTATACAACAGAGAATATTTCAAAGAGTATGAATAAAAAGAATGCAAGATGTCATTCGATGTCAGTTTTCAGACAGTACCAGAGGAAACATACTGAAATAAATTTTATACATTGAATCACTGTGGGAAGAAAAATGTTCAAGAGTTATTTAATATTGTTTACCAAAGAATACATTCTTGAGTGAAAACTTATAACAAGTGCAAACTTATAACAAATACAGGAAATTAATTATATGTCAAGTCTTATGGCTTATCAGAAAATTTACACTTAAGAGATTACCCATAATTGACATGGAACTTTTTTTTCAGATATCATACATTATCATTCCTTCAGTTTTCATTGAATACCTTGGAAAACACTTTGTAAAGCAATAGTTTAATTCTATAAATGTGGGAGAATTAATTATGGCAGTAACAGTGCAACTTCAATTAAAGAGTTAAAAGCCACTGGCTCAACAATCTCTTAAAAATGAAAAGAATTATGTAAATTAACAAAATGAAAATTTAGATAGAAAATCAGTTACACATATAATCTATACACAGAAAAAATATGAAAAAAAATTAAATTTACATTATAAAGTCTGTATAATTATATTACAAAATAGTAAGAAAATAGGGAAAAGAAAACCCCTGTAATTCTAACATTCATTGTTTATAATTTTTGCTATATTTATTCCTTTTTCAAGATAAAAATATTATTGTGTTTTTATTGTAGAAATAACATCTTTGGGGAATGGGGTGATAGAGAAGAAACACAGAAACTACATTTTTATTGTAAGTATAAAAATAGAAAGTATGTGACCTACATGCTATCACCCAGAAATAAATATTGTAATGTGTTTATTCTGGGCTTAACATACACACACAAACACACACACACACGTGTGTATATATACATACATATATATGTTACACAGATGTTTTCGCTTATCATTACATCATAAACATTTTACCTTTTTTGTGTGTAGTATAACTTGCATATTACAACACATGAGATAAAGGAATAAGTGACTTGGTATATCACTTTCATTTTAAATCTAGAATAATTTTATAAAGAGTGCTAGTTCTCCTTTCTTTGGATAAAAATTCAGGCAAGTCCCATAAAATTTTGGGAAAAAATTTCTGTCATTACAATTGTAAAAGTATAGGCACAACTTAGAAAATAAAATACATGTATCCCATGTAATAATCTAAGGATTCAATCTGAACTTGACTTAAATTAAGGAGAGATTAAATTTTAAGTCAAGTTCAGGTTGAATCCAACTCATTATTGTTTCATACCAGGAACCTCAACATGCAGAAGGAAAACATGATCAACTTCTTCCTCTTCTTTTTCCCTTAACATAGCCTACCTGGAGCACCTACAGGTTTGAAGCTTGCAGAGGGAGAAGAGGTGTGAAAAAATCTTACTTGACTGGTACTGTGGTAGGCTGGCCTTGTGCTTTTGGGACATTGCAGAGGTGTGAAGATGACTCAGGATTTCCAGGGGTCCTTAAGCAATCTTCCATTGTTCTGTGATTTTCTTGATTTGTGCTAATGCATCTATACACTATTTTCTTATTCCTTCCTCAGTTCTTAGGAAGCTGACAATGTTTTAGGCTTCTTTTTCTAAATATCCATCCACTCTTCTATGCAGCCTTTGGAAACAGGATTTAAGAAGATACTATTTCCATCTTCCATGTGGCCCTCATTTGGTCCATATTCATGTGATTCACATTTTGCCTCAAGGAATTCTGCAAGTATGAGTCACTCACACGACCACTTATATCCGTATCAGCAATTAGATGCCTCATTTCTTACTCTTTGGATTTAGTAAGAAGGAGTCAGACATCAGTTTGTGTAGCCTTTAGCTGCAAAGAATGCATATCAACTACTCCAAGAGATTCTCAGAAGTGTTTTTGTAATCTCCAGTATTCAACCAGTTATAGCCTTAATGGGGAGGAAAAATTCAGGACTCATCTAATCAGTTCTTGGCGACCTATTTTAAAAATCTACATCTTATCTGGCCCTTTGTTATCTATCATCTTGGGACCTTTATCAATATTTACATTTTAATATTTTGTTCGAGATACTCTTCCTAAGATTTTTTTTTCCAGAATCTATTATCTTGTGAAATTTTTTGAATAAGTGCTCATATACAAAACTCAGGAAATTCAAAAGATAAACCTTATTAAAAATGATACTATTCGTGAGTTGATCTTCAAATTTATTCTCCTGTTTAATGTTTAGCTTAGTCCTAGTTTTTCAGTAATGGATATTATGGATCCAGAATAATATCAATATGGATATCTTCATGCATGTATCTTATGTTTTCAATTGTTTTCTTAGGGTAAAGTCTCAGATACCAGAATTAACTGTGCTAAACATATAATGGTTTTCATGATGTTTAATCTTGCCTTCTGAAATAGTTGCCTCACTTTACAGTGCCACTAAGAATATATGCAAATACTGTTGTCACTAAAATCTTACAATACCAGAATGTCAACTCTTCTCTTTTTATTCTAACTAATGTAGAGGGTTGGATTGAATGTCCTGAAGAGTATATTTGAAGCACATTAAGTGACTGCATTTATGTCCCAAGTTTTGTCTTTTTAAAACTTCAACTTTCACTAATGGCATAGATAAATAGACGATTTTGGAGTAGTAGTATGAGATGAGGAGAGTAGATCCCATTTTTCTGATAAGTCTTAGGGGCAGAGAAGTTATTTTATTTGGGAGGACAGAAAGAAGCAGTAGCAGCTGCCTGAGAAGAACAGTTTTTTGAAGAAAAACTAATAAAGCTGATATTTCAGTTGTTTCACTGTACAATGATGACCCATTCGCCCAGAGAACCTAAGTAAACATGAAATCCATATTTCTCGATACAGATTTGAGGTTTTTGTTTGTTTTTAGGGAAATAGAACTAGCCACAGTGGGAGAACGATGCTGGCCTGAGGAAGTCACATTTCCCTTGGTTTACGTTCATTAGCAGGCAGAGGAAATGCATGCTTGTGTGATTTTCATTTGCTCTCAAGTGGCTCTATCACTGGCCATTTATGTATTCAAATATTAGTACTTTTCTTATTTTGTTTAAATATTTCAAAATAAAAGTATTAACAATATAACATTTAGGACAAATATTTGATTGTTATTAAAATGTGTTTTTTTTCCCCTCCTACCTCTATATTATTTTGCCTTCTGTCTAGGAACATAGCATTCCTTTGCATTTGTTCACATCTTGTATCTTTCATCTAGTTCTCCACACAGCGTTCAATATTATTCCATCTATGTTATATTTTCCTGGTTATAGCTAGTTTTATAGTTATATGAATAATTAGGTCATGTGTGTGTGTCCTCTACTGCTTTGATTACTTTGTGATAATAGCTTAGTCCCATCCAAACTAGTTGGTTAGATTTATTTTTCTGCATTCTGTGCTAATAATTTCTCTATTTTAATAATGACAAACTACTTCTATAGGTGTCATGGGTAAGCGAGAGAAAACTAGATCTGGATTAGAGCCAAAAAGCAAATGTTTTATGTGAATAGAAAATTTGCATCTCAGTGTAACTATTTTAAAAAATACATTTAATGAAAAATATTCATAAAAGTATATAAAATGTGTTGAATTTAGCAAGTAATTTAAAAACAAACACCTATGAAAACTCCATTCGGGACATAAAACAGAATGTTACCAAAAGTCCACAAACCCATTTGCCCCCCACATAAGCTAATACATACTCTTAGGCAGAACAAGCTTAATACCTGGGAAGAAAGGCTCCTGTCAGAGCCCTGATTCTTGCAACAGCCCCATACTGGCCCTCCTCCCGGTGTAACTGTCTCCACAGGCTGAGAAGTCTATGGGGCTAGGGGAGTATGCCAGCTGGAGACTGTTCTCTTTCTAGATCATGCTTCAGGTACCCGTTACCCCAGGTTCATCTTCACAAGAGTGAAATTTGCTTCAATTTGTGCACACATTGGCCAGAGCTACTGCAAAGGAGCAACTTTTTGTGGTGAGTATGGATTCACTTTGGCAATGCAGGCCTCTTGAGGTATTGGCCACAGCTTGGGGAACATAGGTGATGGACTGTGGTCTTGTCTTCCTACACCACCATGTTTTGGCACAAAACTCTGATGAGGTACAAAAAGAGATTTGCCTGTAGTGTAAGAGGACAGCATAAATTTTATTTAACAGTTTGTTAGCTTGATTTTTCAAATTCACATATTTTTTATTTAATCCATATAATATACCATTTTTAGAATTTTAGAAATTAGATAAAAGAGAATATTAAATGGCAAGTGTATGAGGTATCAATAATAAGCAATGCCAAAACCAAAAATTTTGAATCACAAAATGTTAAAAAAAAAGTAGGTACATAACATTTCACTAAAGCATAAATTACAGCTATTTCCTAAAGAAAAATATGCCATTTATTTTTGTTCTCTATGAACTTTTTCTATTCTGTACATAGGACATTTTATGCAAAATACGAAGTGTACTTTTTAATACTTATTACTATAAAACACAGATACAGTGTGTGTACGATATTAAAAAGAGGATATATAAAGCCACATGAAAAAGATACTCAGAACAGCAGTATTTCTGTTGTACAGACACATTTTGGAAAATATGAAGATGCCTAATGCAGGGTTTTATGAAGAAAAAGTCACCAAATTACTAGTTTATTTTTAATACAGTACTTTTGAAATAAATTTTGTAGAGATTAAACACTGTCTATAATAATACCCAGTGTTGAACAATTAGCACAGGAAATCATAGCACTAACTACAGAACTCTTAATAGGCCAAAATACTAAATAACACTCTTGTCAAAGAGAGTTCTCAGAATTTTTTCCTTTATTTGGTAAATAAATATTTGTTTTCAATAAAGAGCAGAATATAAGACAGAAAAAATATTTAAAACTTTATACAATAAGCCAAACATTGGCATTTTGATCTTTCTCTAGGGAAAAATGATATTCTTTCCAGAAATCTCTGTCTCAAACATACTAAACATCCAAGATCAGTATATTTGAGAATCTGTCAGCTAAGAATGGAAGTTCAAACAATGGCATATAAAAATGCATAAGACGCTGCTTTATATAATAAAGCACTCTCCTTCAAAAGTAGAAAACAGCTAACTTTTTTTTTAAGTTACAGATTTTGTAATGGTAAAATGGATAGATACTTGTCAAGTTTCTCAGGAAGTGTTTCTTCGCACTAAGTGTGCTTGAGATAGGAGGTGCTCAGTTTCCCTGGGCTTGGGTTACAGGACACCCTCTGGGTTACAAGCCATTCCCCAAGGTTTCAGGCCCCTCCTCTAGGCCCTCCCCTAGAGGAAAGTTACTGTTGCTAGTTAGACCTATTTTGGGTACCAACATAAGGAAATTGAGAACTCAGGGGGCTAGCTTATGCAAATCCAGGGGCTGGGCATGCTCAGTAGAGGAGTTGTATAACCCTGGTAGCTGAGTGACCTTCCATTAGAGGTGCAAAAGAGCACAGAATGGTCTTGAATATGTCTGGTGCATGTGGTAGGATTTGACCAATGAACATACTCCAAAAAGGAGACCAACTGAGCGTGTACAAGACTATGTTATGTAACTGGGAACCACCCCCTTAATTGAATATTCATTAGATAGAAAAACTATAAGAGCCAAATCCCAGCAGAAGGCAGAGCTGTTGCTCACTCTCCTAGAGCCAGCCTGCACTCTGCGTGAGGAGTGTGTATTTCTTCCTTTTGTATCAAACTTACTTTAAGCAAGCCATTGCTCTCTCTCGTAGAGCCAGCCCACACTCTGTGGAGTGTGTATTTCTTTCTTTTTGTATTAAACTTACTTTCAGTAAGCTGTTGCTCACTCTGTTGAGCCAGCCTGCACTCTGTACTAAATTTTAAGTGTGTATTTCTTACTTTTGTATTCAACTTGGTGTGGGCCCTGCTCAATCTCTGGAGCTATGTTGCAGTCTCTCTGTGAAATCTGTATCTCCTATTCATTATATTAAATCTGTTCTCACTTTCTGCTATGACTCTGCTCATGAATTCTTTCCTGTGGCAGAGTCAAGAAACGGGTAAGAGTATGGAGTGGGTTGAGGCTGACTATGGGGCCTCCCAGACCTTTCCTCTGGCATCATGCTTTCCACTTTAAGCTGGTGTAATCTTTTAATTTAGTACTTGCTCTTGATCTCTAACACAATAAACTCCTTCCCCCAAAGTGATTTTCTCCAGAACCCAAGGAAATAAACATCATCAGTAAATTTGAATGAAACCAAGTAGCAGCAAGCACTACAGCTACACAAGGAGCTATGTTTGCTTTTCACAATATTTTGATAAATGTGGAAAACTGCAATTAAAAAACAGATCTTAAGAAGCCACATTTTATCTTTTAGGCATCAAGTCGTTAACTAAGTTATATAATCGTATGCCAGAAACAAATACAAAAAAACCAGTAACATTTGTTTAGCACAGCAGTACACATCTCAAATAGTTTGCAAGCAGGATAAATATGTCAAAATAATGACCACCCTGAGGAAAATAAAGAATAGATAAAGCATTAAGTGTAAAGCTTTTTCTCATGTTATTCCATATAAAACAAACAAAAAAATACATGCAAATAAGTTTGTGAAATATATAGTGGCATTTGAAGGTCTATGAAAACTTAGATACGGTGTTCTATAAACTTTTTATGTGTATGCTCTTCACAAAAGAAAAAGATTCATTTAAAATCATCATCATTATTGCTTCCTCTAAGTTATTAGAACCATATTGAGTCAACAACTGAACGTCATGGAAATGCCCAGCACATAAAATGCTATTTCTGTTAAATTATGCCTAAAGGCAGCTGCAGTTTGCATTTAGGCCAAGAATTGATTTAACTTAAAGTGATCTCGTTTTAACTTTTTAAAAATATGGAATTCTTAGAGACTGTTTTAGTACATTCAAATGCCTGAGTAAAGAAAAAATTCTGCAAATATATAAAACATTTAATTCAAATTCCAGTAAAGGTAGAGAAAGCCGTTTTTAAAATATTTTTTTTCTATTACCTTACTTTTGTAATGCTGGTGCTAAGGAAAGACTTAAAAATATGGCTTTAGATATACAAAAAGGAAGTACGACATGCTTCACGTCATTATCCAAAGTAAAGAAATGCCTTACAAAATAACAGTGGCCGTGACTGTCCTGTCACTTTTTTTTTTCAGGTTTTACCTTTTTTATTTTTTAGAGATTGCAGTAAAATATATAAAACATAAAATTTACATTTTAATCATTTTTAAGTGTACAGGGTATTGGCACTAAGTATATTCACATTATTGTTCTACCACCACTTGCCATTTATCTCCAGAATGTTTTTCATCTTCCCAAACTGAAACTCTGTACCCATTAAACAATAATTCCCCATTTCCCATGTCCCCAGCCCCTGGAAACCACCATTCTACTTTCTGTATCTATGAATTTGACTACTCTGAGTACCTCATGTTAGTGGAATCATACAGTATTTGTCCTTTTGTGGCCATGCCAGTTTTTTCAATGAGTTGTGTTAGAACACAAAAGCAAAGAACCATTGCAATGAGATTTTTTTTAATGTTGATAATAATCACGTGGAGACAATTTCAAGGTTGTAATGTCTTAAATAATGTAATACTTTTAAAAGTGTACTTATGATTTGAAAAATCTTAATATTATCACAGAACCACCTATTTTAAATAGTCACAAGTTCTGTTTTGGTAGAACATGAAAATGATGACTAGGATGCTTTTCTATAGCTCTGATTTTGTGAAACAGTCTTACTTAAGAATATGCTGGAGTTGTGATGATACCACAACCGGACAAATATGGTAGAATATTTCTGAATCTGATAATTCGCTATTTGAATTCCTAATGCTGAGCTGATGCAGAAGTATGTTATTCCTACCAAACTCGGCTGAGAAAGCTTGACATGGAGTGTAACTGACCTGTATGGCACAAAAAAATATGTATTTTCTATAGCGTCCAGAAAACAGTACATCCACATCCCCTGAGGCATTCTACCACAAAAGGCTAGTGCCCCTTCTGGGAAACAACTCTTCATCTCTGCAGTGAGCTTCCAAGGTTTTCTCAGTTATAAATATCCTGAGCCCAGTCTGACTTCCAGGACAGAATTTGGTCTTTTTTTCTGATCCTTCTGTTTCTGACAAACCTCTTTATGCACTGTCTTTCTCTGCATCTGTATATCTTCAAATAAAGGTTGATCTGTTGCTACTGCAACCAGATGGTGCTTCCTTAACTATACACTGCACAGTGGGGACTTCTGTTGGCTGGATTATATATTTTAACCCATGCTGTTTCTCATTCTTGCATTTCTAGCTTCTCCTTTAGTTCTCTACTTTAAATTTTTGATGCAGTCATTAAATAGTTTTTTGTTCATTTCCATGAAAAGTTTTTAGCACAATGTATATTAAACAATGTGTTTTCCTGTTGCAGTGGGTATTTAAGTTGAGGTTCAAGGATAGAAACATGAGGGGAAGAATTTTTGCTACATTGTCACTAATTAAACTCAGATTCTGGGTTGACTTTTTTTTCAGTACTTGAGAAATATCCCACTTCCTTCTGGCCTCCATGCTTTCTAATGAAAAATCTGTTGTCATTCACAAATTTAGTGGCCTAAAACAACACACATCTATTATTTAGTGGTTCTGCAGGTCACAAGACCAACACAGGTTTCACTGGGCTAAACTCAAGATGATGTCAGGGAAGTGTTTTTTCTGGGTGATCAAAGGGACAATCTGTTTCCTTACCTTTTCCAGCTTCTGGAGGATGCCCACATTCTTTGCCTTGTGGCCCCCTACTAGATGTTTAAAGCCAGCAGTCTTGCCTCTCTCTGTAGTCACATCTTCCTCTGACCACAGCCAGTAAAAGTTCTCCATGTTTAGTGGCCATGAGATTAGATTGGGCCCATCTGAATAATCTAGTATAATCTCTCCATATCAAGGTCTTTAATTTAATCATACCTGCAAAGTCCCTTTTGACACATAGCATACCATATTCATGGGTTCTGGGGATTAGGATGTGAACATCTTTGGAAGGGCATTATTCTGCCTGCCACAGCTTGCAATAAATTTTCCCATGTTCCTATGACTAAAAAAATTTTTATTGTACCTCCAGTTTTTTTGAGGCAACTGGAAACTTCTTTATTAAAGTAGAGAAGAATCTTTATTTTTTTGAAATCTCATTCTTAAACCCAAGTCAATTTAGTGAAAATAAAACAAAGTAATAGTACAATAAAATTGGGATTTTACAAATTTACAGCTCAAGTGTCTTTTCTATTTGTGCTTGCCCTTCTATATAAGTATGTTAAAAAGCTATATGTATTAGTCCATTTTTTGTGTTGCTATAACACAATACCTGAAACTGGGTAATTTATAAAGACCAGAGGTTTATTTGGCTTATGATTCTGGGACAGTTGCATCTGGTGTGGGCCTCAGGCTGCTTCTACACATGGCAGAAAGCAGCAGGCAACCAGAGGGTACAAGCAGATCACATGGCGAGAGGAAGGGGGGGAGGGAGACAGAGAGAGAGAGAGAGAGAAAGAGGAGGTGCCAGGGTCTTTTAAACAACCAGCTCTCAAGGGAACTAATAGAGCAAGAACTCACTACCTCCGGCCCCCAAGGAGAGCATTAATCCATTCATGAGGGATCCACCCTCATGACTCAAACAGCTCCCAACATTGCCACATTGGGATCAGATTTCCACATGAGTTTTGGGGGCTACAACACATCCAAATTTCATCACCATATTTTTACTCTTTCCATTTTTCTAGCTAGCATCCTTCCTGATATTCCAAGTTTCCCTTTTTTAGAAAAAACTCTTTTGTTTCCATTTGAAGAAATTCCTTTAGCCATTTTTTTAGGGTAGGTCTGCTGGTGATAAATTATCTTAGATTTATTTTATCTGAGAATGTTATGATTTCTCTTTCATTCCTAAAGGCTATTTTCACTTGATAGAGGATTTTGAGTTGACAGTTATTTTCTTTAGCCCTTGAAAAATGTTGTCCCTCTTCCTTCTGGCCTCCATGGTTTCTGACAAGAAAGCCACTGTCATTTGTTTCTGTTACTTGTACAGTGTTGTCTATCTCTTGCTGCTTTCAGGATTTTTCTTTGTCTTTAGTTCTCAGAAGTTTATAATTTTTCTTGGCCTAGATTTCTTTGTGTTTATCCTATTGGACATTTTAACTTCTAGAATCTGTAGATTCATGTCTTTTACCAAATGTGGGGCACTTTGAGTATTATGATACTCTGGGTCTTATTTAAATCTTGTGTTTTAGCAGTCCTCCTTTGACACCACTGTGGTAGAGTAAGATCACCATCGGATAGGTGGGGGTAAAAGTCCGAGTTCCCCATCCAACCTCCACTGACAGCTCTGGGGAGGGGGATTTCTTGTTACTGCTGGGAAGGGGTAGAATTGCTGGCTCCCCACTAGGCCACCACTGATAACATCTTGGCTGGGAGGGAAGAGGCACCTTATTACTGCTTCCCACATACCCCCACTGACATTGTGTGTGGGAAGGCTCAATACCACCAGGTGTAAAAGAAAGTCCCAGCTCCCCACACTGCCATCTCACATCACCCTTGCAGGGGCAAAGGGACACCTTATTATAGTTAGGTGAGGGTGGAAGTCTAGGCTCACTCAGCCTTTGCTGATGGAGAAAGGGTGGAACCACCATCTTTTTTGTGTGTATGTGTGGTGTTTAAGTAGAGTGGTTATTGTTTTAAAAGTTTTCTGTCATGCCAGATTTCCCTTTTCTTGGTCCTTTGGCCTGAATTTTCCTGGGGCTTCTTTTTCCTGCACTTATTGACATTTTAGGTTGCCAACTTCTTCAGCACCCAGGCAAGGATATACATATAAGGCAAAAAGAAAACCGAGAAAACTAACCACCATGTTTTTCTCTAAGTTGCAAGGCCCCTAGTTGGACTGCCTTCTCTCCAACTGTTGAGTGAGCAAGACTGAACCTATGTTGGGACCTAAAACCACCTGGGCTGGGGTGGGGAGATTTTGAAAGTGAAAGGTTTTTTCCTCCTCTTCTCATCCCCTAACTTTCTTATCTTGCTTGCTAAATAGAAAAATAAGGCAGTTGAAAAAGCTAATTAGTACTTTGCAAAACTAACAGTTCTTCTTTGAAACTTGCAGAATTTAAAGAAGTAATCAAGGCCACGTGTCTGAAAGCTGACCCTGATCACCAGCAAAGTCAGCCAGAGCCTTGCAAAGCTACATGGAGACTTTGCAAAAAAGCTGACTCCACTTTGAAACAAATCAAAATCCTACAGGGCCTTGAGATAATGGCATGGACAAGAACAGAAACCAGATGGAGCCTTGGCAAGACTTTGCACCTGGCTCCTTGCACAAAGCCCCCACAGCTCACATCCCCTTCTCTCCTGATTTTTATTTCCCACATTTCATTCCCACAACCCCCTCTTAAAAAACCCCTCAGTAAATCTGAGTCTTTGAAATGGAGCAGCCTACTGTCTCCTTCAGCTGAATAAAGCTGCCTTCCTATCCTACCAACAATTTGACTTTTCAGTTGTTTGTTTTTTTCTGTTTCAGTGGTGGACAGCCAGACTTGGGTTCAGTAACAAGATTTTGATGAGCCTAAGCCTGGAGCTGAATTCCCTGGGTTCTGTAACAGATTTTGGTGAGCCAAGCCAGAGTTTTTGGCAGCAGCATTTGGGTTCGGTAACAAATTTTCAGAGTCTTCTTACATTTGTTTGCCATATAATATCAAGGGTTTTTAACTGTACTTAGTGGTAGGTATAGGAAGAAGTGTGTCTACTCCATCTTATCTCTTTGTTCCTTGAACTGTTTTGAAGATTTCCTTTTATTATTGGTTTGTAGCAACTTGGTTATGATGTGCCTTGCTGTGATTTTCTTTGGGTCTTTTGTTTGGACTTCATTGAGCTTTTTGGATCTGTGGGTGCTATTGATTGAATATGTTTGTCTCCACCAAAACTCATGTTGAAATTTGATTCCCAATGTGGCATTGTTGGAAGGTGGGACCTATGGGAAGTGTGTGGATTATGGGGGCACTGTCTTCGTGAATAGGTTAATACTGGCCCTGTCTCTCAGACTGGATTAGTTCTCTTGGGATTGGATTAGTTCCCGAGAGAGCAGGTTGTTAAAAAGAGTCTGGTTTCCTTGGTTTCTCTCTCTTGCTTCCTCCCTCACCATGTCATCTCTTTGCACACTCCCGCTCCCCTTCCTCTTTCTTCCATGAGTTGAAGTAGCATGCGGTTCTCACCAATTGCAGCTGCCCAAATGTGAACTTTCCAGCCTTCAGAATCGTGAGCCAAATAAACCTCTTTTTTAAATAACCCAGCCTCAGGAATTTTGTTAATAGCAATACTAAACAGAATAAGAAAGTACTTTGATAATTATCAAATTTTGAAAATATTTGGCCTTTTTTTTTCAAAATTGTTTTAGTCCCCTCTTCCCTCTCTCTGGGATTCTTAATAGTTAGGCTGTTTGATATTGCTCATAACTCATGGGTGCTCTGCTCATTGTTCTACCTTTTTTCTCTGTTTCATTTTGGGTAGTTTCTATTTTTATGTCTTTAAATTCACCAATATATTTTTTATTTCATATATTGTATTTTTTATCTTCAGAAGGTCAATTTCCCCAGTTGGTGTTTCCCCTCTGATAGTTCCAAGGTCACTGGTTTATGTCATACTTTCCTCAAGGGTACCCATTGGCTCTTTGAGATCTCAAGAGCCCGGTTTTCCCGCTGTGTTCAGTTTCACTGAGTTTTATATTTCTCTTCAGAGACCCATCTGGAGGGCGCTGACCTTGTATGGGACTCAGATACAATCAAAGCAGCAGAGAGAGGTCTTGAAATCCAAGGCACACAGATTAGGGATGGGTTAGAGGGGAAGCCGTCTCATCATTGAGGAGGCAGCTCTGGAGCCCTTGAGGATTCTGTTTGACCAGCTGTGGAGAATATGGCCTTTGGACATTAAATCTACAGAACTGGGGAAAAGGAAATGATGTATTATTATTATTACCACCATCATCATCATTTAGATGAGTTGAGAAAGAAAGCTCTGGTTCAAATACTCACAAATTATAATGAAGGCATTATTGAATTCCGAGCCCAGAACTTGAATGAAAGACAAGCAAAAGCGTGGACACACACCTCAACTCTGCTGTGGTCCAAGGTTTTAAGTTACGGGAGGCCTATTTATTCTCTCAATGTCTTCCTTTAGTTGCACATAAACGTTCGAAGGCAACGGTTGTGTCATTCTTCTTTGTGTCTCTAGTGCCTAGTTGTAGGGCTTGACACATGTCATAGGCTCTCAACACAGTGCATTCAGTTTGAATTTTTTAACGCCACCTAAAGAGTGACAGCCAATTCCCTCGTAATCGCAGACAAAGGTGGCGGGGTGGGGCGGGGAGAGGGCGGGCGGGGGCGCAGGCGCTGAGGATTCTGGGTACTGTAGTTCCGCCACCTCGGCTGCGCAGGCGCACTGGCCTGCTCGGAGGCCGGCCCAGCCGAGCCGGCGCCATTGCTGGAAGCGTTCCCGCCCTGCTGTGCGAGTGCCCTCAGTTGTCCTCATTCCGGCCGCCAGGTACTCGTTGCCCCGGGCGCCAGGCCCCGGTTCCCCGCCGCCCCTCCCTCGGCGCTTGGCTCCCGGCAGCGTCCGGGGCGTGGCCGTTCCCTCCAGAACCACTGTCCCTGAGCGGGCCCGCCCACCCCTGAGGAGCCACTGGGGCTGGGCCTCCCGCCTGGGTGTCGGCTCCGTCTCCGCCCGGCCTCACTCGTACGGCGGTCCCTGTGCCCGGCGGTGTCCTCGCCCGGTCCTGACGCGGGAGACTTCTCCCCGGTGGGCCTGGCGGCACTGGGGCTGGAAGGCGCCGGGCCCCCACGACCCGGCCTTCCCTGTGTACCCACCCGCGTCTTGGCCGGAGTGAGGAAGGGACCCTCCGAGTAGTTAGCGAAGGGCACCTAGGAAGGGGCGAGGCCGGCGGGAGCACGTCCGCCCGGGCTTCTGAGCTGGGCCTCACGTCGGTGACCCGCGCTAGCGAGGGATAACCGAGGCGGCTTTTCCTGGCCGGCTCATTTTACGGCACTTCCAATAACCGCTTTTAATTTACTTGTCACTCCCTGACATGACAGCGGTATTATTGCATTGCTTAGGAAATGCGGGACTGGTCTGTGGCGCTCAAATTCTCAGCGAGGACGTGGACCCTTCATTATTTTAAAATAACTTAGATGGGGTTTAGGAACCACAGAAAACGAAGTTTCTCCTTAATTCTGTTGATACTTCTGCAGTGCTTGGAAACACAGAGCTTGGGTGAAGTCACGACATCCAGAAAAAAATATCTAGGGAATTTATGATTCTGGGGAAATGCTGGCCTATATGTGTTCTGCATAATGTCAAAGGGGAAAGTAGAAACATGAAATGCGATTACCCTCATTTGCGAGTATCTGATTCATTGTGCTCAAGTGAGTTGCCTATAGTCACATTTCTACAGTAGCCAAACCAAGGTGTGGACCGCCACTCTGGGATTTTATTCCTATACCAAACTCCTACATATATAGATACTTATCGTCTACTTGAAAAGTATAGAAAAGTAGAAAAAAGGGTAAACATCACAGCTTCAGGTGTCAGAGGTCTTAGAGTTTTGGCTTACTCACTTGCAGTCTTTTTTTCTGTGAATTTTGTATACACAATTGAGATCAAGCTGAATATATTGAATTTTAAATAGCATTGCTCTAATTATAAAATTAAAAAGATGCTTATTGCACAGTTTGGTTGTTAAACATATTTTCCTAGCATAATCTACATGATGTATTGCCAAAGCAGAGTTTATTAATCTTTGCAGATTTAAAAAGAAATGATGACTCAGGCCATTCTTAATAAACTTTAATGATGTAGAAAACCGTTACTGTAGTTCCTTGGAATTGAAAAGGTCTTATGTTGCTCTTTGTAAGTCTGCTTTAGTGTTTGGGAAGAAATTGTTTTTATTATTTCTTTTGGCTCCTTTTTTTCTTTGCAATGTTGTAAAACTGGGCTTCTTAACTTGGGGGTCAGTGGTCTTGGGGTGGGAGAGTCAGTCTTCAAATTCTCTGAAATAATATGCAACATCATACATGCATGTGCATCAATCTCAGATGGGTCCATAACCTCCCAAAGGTAAGATTTACTAGTGTTGACATATAGTCATTGTTAATATTTGTTATGACAGCTTCAATTATTGTTTTAAATTATGTTCAAACTTAGCAAAAGTGTTGCTCATGAGCTGTGAGACGAAGATTGTTTCAAGAAACACCTGGCTTGAGGCAGAAACTCAGCTGAAGTAACTAATGCAGGGCGACAACTTCACCTTGACTCTAGAATCCTTGGCAAAACATATTTCAATTGGATTTGCAACTGTGTGAAAAAGAGTTTTTAATTTGGGGTTCAGGAATTGGCTTTAGGACAATATTTCTCAAAGTAAAAACCTGAGGTACTTGTTGAAACTGTAAATGTCTGTGTCTTTTACCTAGAGTAAGAGATCCTGATTTAGATCTTGGGTGGAACCTAAGAATTTCCTTTTTAATAAGCATGTTTACTGAGTTTTTGGCATCCTGAGATTTGAGACCCCTCTAATTATATGGGGTTTTTTTCTGGCAGAGAATTCATAATTTTCATCAGATTTGCAAAGGGAACATGACCTAAAAAACCTAGAGAAACACTGGGATAAGGGAAAACCACTTTTGTTGGTATCCTTGACGCTTCAATATGGGAAGCCTCTCGTATTCTTTCTTTACCCTGGTCTTACATTCACATGGCACTATTTTTCCTCCCTCAACTTCTCATTGTTTCTCTTCCACCAAAATCTTTTTTGATTGTGCCTAGTGAAACCTCAGTGTCATGGAACAGACATGATATTCACATATATTCTTGATTTAACTAAACCCTGGTCTGCCATACAAGTTAGGAAAATAATTTGGCAGCTTTAACAGTCCAGATAACAGTGGTTTGAACAAGATAGTTTATTTCTTTCTCATATAATAGTCTGATTCGATAGGTGGCTGGCGGTGAAAGAGGTGGGTAGGGGTAAGTGGCTGTGATCCATTGGGTCATTTAGTAACCCAGGTTCATTCCATCTTTTTGCCCCACATCCGCTAGGGGGCAATGTCTTCCTCCCTATGGTGGAAGGTGGTTTACTCTCACAGTATCTGCATTGCAGGCCATTGGAAGGGGAAAGGAAGTAGAGGGCAAGCAGCTCTCTTTTTAAAGATGTGACCTGGAAGTTACATACATCTCTTTTATTCAGATCCTTTTTGCTGTAATTTAGTGACACGGCTATGCCTGGCTACAAGGGACTCTGGGAAATGACTGTCTGGGTGGTCTTGTAGCCAGCAAAGACTTCAAGTCTCTGGCAAGTAGATGAAGGGGGGACTGGATGTTGGAAGGTAATCATCAGTCTCTGCTATATTGGCTTACTTAAGTTTTCAGTTTTAAAGTGTTTATCTGTTATAAACATATTCTCATTTCTGTTTTGGGGTTTTGTTTTTTGTTTTTTCTGTTTTCACTGGCCAGTGGCTTGTATATTTATTTCACTAGTCACAAAATCAGCTCCTGGCTTTGTCAGCTGTTTTTGTTTGTTTGCTTTCTTATTCATTAGTTTCTTGCTTTATTATTTCTGCCTCTTACTTTCCTTATGGTTTGCTTGCTAATTATTTTTCTTCTTTAGCTGAATGTTTAATATTTGCATTCTTTCTGAAAATATTACTTGAAAGTATTTAGGGATATAAATTTAATCTCTAAATCTTTGGCAGCAATCCCATGCATTTTTAATATATAATACTCTCATTTTTTAACTCATTGGCAATTATATTTTAAAGTTTTCTCTTAGACTCAATAGCTACTAAGGCGGGCCTATTTTAATTTCCAGGCAACAGGTTTTTCCTCTCTTCCAGACTTCCATTTACATTTATAATTCTGTTGCATCATGGTTAGAGAATGTAGTCTATTCAAATTTCTTCTTTCTCCTTTTTTTTTTTTTTTTTTTTTTTTTGCAGCTTGCCATTATGGGGATCCAAACTTGTGACCTTAGTGTTATAAGGCTGTGCTCTAACCAACTGAGCTAACTGGCCAGCCCAAATTTCTTCTTTTTGATTTTGATTGAGATTTTTCTTTTATGGTCAGTGGTCTTTGTGGTATATGAGTATGGTTAATTTTAACAAATGTTCTGTGAATGCCTGAAAATAACTTTTGAGTAGAAGTTTCAACATACTCATCTCTATTTAATTTCTACATCTCTGATGTTCTTTGCATTCATGGCAGCCTTGATTTGTACATTAATATTCCTTTTTTTCCAACAATATAATGATTAATTACTGCAAGTATCATTTCTTATGAGCCTCTGATTGGCATAAACTGTAAAGTGAGGTTAATTTCTGCTATGTTTATTGAGCAAAACTACTGAACCTTAGGGGAAACATAGTGTCCATTCAGGGCAGGAGCAGATTCAGTATATTTAAGTATAACAAAGTCCCTAATTAAAGGGTGATATAATTGCCTGTAACACTTTGCATGAGATAAAGTTTCTCAAAAACTCAGTACTTGTTATGTCACTGTCCTTTCATTCCTGAGGCTAATATTATCATTTAGGGAGAATTTATATTAACAATCCATGCCATTTAGTATAACGAAATATATGTCAGGCACCCTTCAATCAGCATGAGCAAGGCAAACTCAGCTTCAGCAAGGCAGCAGCATCATTCAAGAAGGGGGACAGGGGAGAGGAAATGGTACCTAGATGTCTTTCATGGGTTATCAGATGGTCCTATATCTGGCCATTGTGGCTCATATATTTGTATTTTTTGACTGGCTACCAATTAGTTAACTCATATTTGTGGATAGGTATTTTCTTATTTTTTTGTTATTTGTACCTTTTCAGTCTCATCATGGACCTATAGGCTTTCTCTGTTAACCTTTCTCTATTTGTTGTTTTTGATTCTTTTTATTGTACTCTAATATGAATAGTATTTTTTCTACTTTCTACCAACTTTGATGGATTCTACTGTATATTGTTATACGAAACTATGTGCTTAAGTTGTAGTATTGCTTCCAAATTTAGGCATCTCCATTTTCTCTGTTATTTTGAGCCTTGGCTTGAATATCCTGGAATGTATCCTGGAATGATGATCTATTTTAGATCAGTGTGTCTTAAACCTTAATGTGTACATATGAATCACCTAGGCATCTTATTAAAAGGTTCTGGAGTTGGGCCTGAGATGTTGCATTTTTCATAAGCTCTCTGGTGATATTAGTGCTGCTGCCCTTCAGACCTCACTTTTGACCAAGAAAACTCTTGGGTATAGATTCTTAATGGAGGCAAATTGCCTATATGAGGCAGAGACAGATACAGCATAATTCAGCATGGACTCCTTTGGCCCCCAGAGGCCCTACCGGGTGGGGACAGTGTCAGAACTGCCTAGGAAACTGTCATTACAAAGTAGAATTTCACAAGATTTGGAAAGCTCAATTCTTACTGTGCCACTGCCCTTTTATACTCTGGGCTTGTAACATCATTCTGGAAGTACGTATGCGATCCGTGCACTTGTTAAGACAATGTTTGCAAGCATTAGGCTCTTCTTGTTTTTGAACCAAATTCAGCATCTGCAAGGCCATATTCTTAACCAAAGATAGAAAAGCATAATTAGTGTCCAGGCATACCTGAATAAGATCTCTGCCACCTTATTTCTCCATAGTATAAAACCTTTATTATACATACATCTTTTTTCAATATAAAAGCATTACTGCTTAATGTTTTGTTCATTGAATTCTGTATCCGTTCTATTATTATTGTTATTCCTGCTTCTTTTTTATTTGGATCTGCCTGATATAGAAAGGACAGGTAAGGATCTGTTTGTATATGAGATTGGGAGGGGCATGTCAAGGTTTCTAATATTATTTAAATTTTGAAGTTGTGTTCTCTTTACATGAAACTGACATTTCTGAACATTTTAGGAAATTGACTCTTCACAGGAAAGGCAGGAGAAAGAGATTCTTGGACTATTTCATTGTTAGATGTGTAGGTGATTGTGGCAAAGAAGGAATTGAGTTATTTTTTTCACTTCACACAGCATATTGATTTAGTGGAAAAGCTGTGGACTTTGGAATTAGATTGATTTGGAGTCATGCATGGCGATAAGTAAATAGTTTAATTTTTCTAGGCCTCAGTTTTCTCATTCCTCATCTGAAGAATGGGAATGTAATTCCCAATGGGTTGATGTGAAGATTAAATGAGAAAGCATTTTAAAAGCTCTTTGTACAATGTCTGGCCCACTAGTTGTGACTACATTTAATGGTGTTAAAATCTCAAGATCTCCAGGAGCAAGGATCTTTGTCCCTCACTGATCTTGAGGGTTACTCTTGTATTCCTTTAGGGAGGTCATGCTCATTTGTATGTCAGAATTTCACCTTGGTGAGTTTGAAATTCCCAAGGCAGGATTGGTTTTCATGGCTTATTTCTTTTCCACAGATATGTCTTTGTAGGACTACTCTTTCTAGAGAGCGGAATACAGAGGCAGAGATTATGGCTGCTGTGGTTTTTTCAGTTGGACCTCTGGTGAGTTGGGGTTTGCTCTGTTTCTGAGCTGCTGTCTTGATTTGAGAGCATATCTACTTTTTCTGAAGTCTTGTGACTTCTCTACCTCACCCTCACCCTTTCTGGGAACTGAACCAAACTGATTTATGAAAATTGGGTTCTTGCAGTAAAGCCTGTAATCTAGAGGAGGATTCACTATACTTATTGAACCAAATATCAGGACACATGATCTTTCCAAAAATATCTGGGCCATCTTTAATTATGTTAGGCATCTTTAATTTTTATTTTAAATTTGTATTGTTCCCAGAAACTTCAGTTATTTATGGGTTAGTAGGATGGAATATTTTTCAATTGGGAAATTTGGTTTAGGAAATTTTGGGGAAAAAATATATGTACACACACACACGCACACACCCCCGACCCTAATTCATAGGGACCATTCCCCTTGTGCCACTCTCAGTCATCTCTTTCATACCCATTAAGAAGTGACCAAATTTAATAGATGACATGGAGAGAAAGATGTTTAAGACACAACACTGGCCTGTAGAGAGCTTACAGTGTCATTGAGGTAAGGCATACAAAAGAAATAGTTACATAATTTATTTAGGTGAGTAATAGTTGCTTAGCAGTATGGTAAACATGAATCTTATGTAAGAAAAGAAATGGGACATTAATGTAGGCTGATTTGGTCATGGAAAGCTCATGGGGAGAGTTAGATTTAAGCTGGTACCCAATTATGGGGAGGGGGGGTTTAAATTGTAAAGTATTTGTGAGGATACTTCAGGAGAGAAGGGAGACTAAGGGTAGAGGACAGTGCATAAGCTGGTGATTCAAGATGGAGGTTGTGACGGATAGAGCTGGAAATTAGATATTTAAAGTGAATCTTTTAATGTTTCCTGAAGAAATTTAAGTGTGTGTGGGTATATGTATTTGGGATGAATATTAAGTGATAAAAGCTGTGTTTTAGCAGTGACTTTTTGAACTAGGAGATTCAGAAGAAAGGTAATACCAACAAATATAATTTGTTGTAGTAATGATGTCATAGACCTGTAGTAGTGATCTTTTATTCTTTGTAGCCAGAGTATATAACATGTAAATAGTCTTTTAAAAATACCCTTGAAAATATAAATAAAAACCAAAATGTTGCACTTGATACTTCCCACTGAATTTGTCTAGTCATGTATCATGGCATGATCAAACCTATTCTTGATTATCAGAAGTTGAGGTACACATCATCGTTTATTTTCTGGAAGCTTGATATTTGTACTTTTTTAGACAAGAACTTGGGAGGTGGGAACTAGGATAACATTTCTCCTAATGAAATTTAAGTAAAAGTTTTATTACACATAATTTTTTAAAATGACAGGAAATCTGAAATGGATAAGTACTACTAGATGGTATAGTAAAATTTCATTTTTTAAAATAAAATCAGGGGCCGGCTCCGTGGCGCAATCAGGAGAGTGCAGCACTTGGGAGCGCGGTGGCACTCCCGCCGCGGGTTTGGATCCTATATAGGAATGGCCGGTGCGCTCACTGGCTGAGTGTGGTGCGGGTGAAACTGCGCCAAGGGTTGCGATCCCCTTACCGGTCACGAAAAGACAAAAAAAAATAAAAATAAATAAAAATAAAATCAGGCCCTCATGGGGATATAGTTTCTAAGGTTTGAAAGAAAACAATATTTTAAGCGGTTCCTGAAATATTTCCTGAGTGGCTCCTGAGACATGTAGCTCCTAGACACTAATGATTTTTCAATTGTAGAGAACAGATGGTGTTAGTAGGTTTGGGATATTATTCTCGAGCAAGGTAGATACTTTCTGAGAAATAGATTTCATCTCCAGATGAAGAAACAGAATTATGTAGTGTCTGAAGGCCTTCTATTATGTTTGTTTTTGTTTTCATAGGTTCTTTGTTAAAAGCCACCCTTAAAATCATGCAGTTATATCTTTCTCAATTATGTGTGTGTCATCGTCTCAAATGAGGTGAAAGATTATAATTGGATATTACAGTGGGACCTTAATTTCAGCCCTTAGGAAAACAGTAAAAGAGGTCATCTCATATATGAAGGTTACTTCAAAAAGTTTGTGGAAAAATAGAATTAAAAGATAATACAAATGTTTCCGTGAACTTTCTGAAGACCTTTTGTACACTGCATCCACAGTGCACTGGTGGTGCTTGTTGAGGCTCTGCTGTAGGTCATAGGCAGCCTGTCACTGAGTCATCTTATCATATATTTCCCTCAGAGTCCTGAAGTTACCCAGCCAGATGAAGATCTTCACCTTCAGGCAGAAGAAACCAAATTGGTAAAGGTAATACCTACCATTTTATGTAAGAAGAATAAAAAGAAAATGCTGCTTTTACTTGCCTAATTCTTAAAGTTCCTAGTTCATTGCGAGTTCGCAATGAATATTTGACAGGTGTAGTAGCCCCAGGACTGGTGGCATCAATTTGACAGATTTCATTTCTCAATATTACTATTACTGCATATAAAAAATTAATAGTGAGCCTCTGTATCATCAAGTTTCAGTTGATATTTGTTTCCCCAGTTGATTCAGGTATAATTTGTTAACATGTATCTTAGTGTCACTTTTAATGTAGATATTTCCCCTTCCTTTTCCTCCTTTTGTAATCATTTATTGAAGAAACCATGTTATTTGAACTTTAGAGCTGTGTTGTCCAGTGAGGAAGCCATTAGCCACATGTGAGTATTGGCCACCTGAATTGTGACTAGTCCGAATTGAGATGTGCGGTAAATTTAAAATAACATACTGATACAAAGACTTAGCATGATAAACTAATGTAGATAATGTCATTAATAATCTTTATATTGATTGCCTGTTGAAATTATAATATTTTGTTTAATTGGGCTAAATAAACCATATTACCAAAATAAACTGTATTACTGTTTCCATTTTGAATGTGGCAAATGGAAAATTTTAAATCACATATATGGCTTGCATTATATTTCTATTGGATGGCGTTGATTTAGAATTTTACACACCATGAGTTTTAGTGATTGCACCCCCACGGGATTATTTAACATGCCCCCTCTACCCCTGTATTTCCTTTAAATTGTTGGATTCTTGATCAGATTCAGATTTTTATTTTTAAAAAATATTTTTTGCAATATTATTTCATATTGCTGGTATATACCACCAGAAGATACATAATGCCTAATTCAAGCCTTTTCTCATGTTAGCAGCCCCTGATGATCGTTTAATTTATTAGAGGTTGCAAAATGGTGATGTTGTAATTCCTTCATTCCTTCTTCATTTATTAGCTGGAGTACTTGCATAAAGAGAAACCTCCCCTCATTAACTAATTTAATTACATTTGATTACTGTAAGAACTATGTATAGTTTGCATATGAAAAGAAGGACAAAAGATTGATTCTTTCTCTTTATTTACCAGTTTCCAGGCATTCTCCAAAGATGATCAAAGAGTTTTTTTAATAGTTTATTATGAACTCATGAATATAAATGTTATCAGATTTTTTTTTTTTTTTTTTTTGTCTTTTTCGTGACCGGCACTCAGCCAGTGAGTGCACCGGCCATTCCTATATAGGATCCCTACCCGCGGCAGGCGCGTCGCTGCGCTCCCAGCGCCGCACTCTCCCGAGTGCGCCTGTGGGGTCGGCCCTCATCAGATATTTTTGAGATCTGTTACAGTTATTATCCTTATTGATGCTCAAATTGTCCTGTCCTTAGGCAACGGAAGCCTCATCAAGTTGTCTCCAGTGTCTTAGACATGACCCTAGTAATGTTCAATAGCTTCATAATGTTCCTGGCTCTGGTTTCTTTTGGTGGGAAGTAACATTTAGAGGCTACAGTCTGGCCTGCATAATGCTACCTAATTGATTGTTGTTTCTAGCAATTTTCAGTAGCTAAAGCTAGGAAACGTGTTTTGTTTTTTTTCCTTAAACATAAAATATGAATGTGTACTGATGCTTCCATATCAAATTGACAACTATGGAGTTTTTAACCTAATCTCATCAATAGTACATTTATATCTTCTTCTTCTCATTAATTCTCAATGATATCAATATGCTAATTTGCTTTATCCAACACTCCACACACAACAGTTAAAGAATAGCATTTCTGTCACTACTACCAAAATGATTATTTACTGAAAAAGTTTTGTTTTTTTTTTTCATTTGTTTTTCTCCTCAGGATATTTCTCACAAGCGATATACAGAAAAATTACTGTCTTAAAGTCACTCAAAATAGTTCCTCTCTTATGAATGGGTATGCTACCAACTTGTTTCATTTTACTTTTAATTTTTAGGGATTGCTTTTTTTAAATTTAATTTTTGTTTTATAATAATATAAAATATTTACAGGGTTCAAAAGTCAAAACTACAAAACAGGAAATAGTACAAGGAGACTAGCTTCTACTCCAGTACTCTCAACTCTTATTTCCTCCTTCCCCCAATAGGTAATCATTAAAAAAATTTTTTGGCTCATTCTTCCATTTTTTATACAAGCATATATATTAGGGATCTTCAAAAAGTTTGTAGATTCATATTATCTTTCAATTCCATTTTTCCATGAACTTTTTTTTTTTTTTTTTTCTTCTGACGGGTAAGGGGATTGCAACCCTCGGCACGGTGTTGTCTGTGCCACGCTCAGCCAGCGTGTATAGGCCATCCCTATATAGGATCCGAACCCGTGGCCTCGGCACTACCAGTGCCACACTCTCCCGAGTGAGCCACGGGGCCGGCCCTTCCATGAACTTTTTGAAGTACCCTCATATTATATATATATATATATATATATATGTGTGTATATATATATATATATATATATATGTATGTATTGTATAGCCTGACCAAAGAAGTTCCCTCAATGTCCTGTGACTTCTTACTTTTCATTCTCAAAGAGAGCTTATAGTATTCTGTATTCACAATCTGAATGATAAAATAAACCTTTATTAATATTTTATATTTTATTAGTATTGATATTTATTTTATTAATATTGATGTTTTAGATAGGCTAGGGTTTTGGAGGAAACTACTAGCTGTTATCAAATATTTCAAAGACTTTCTAGGGAGGGAGGAAACCATGCTGTGTGACTCCAGATCATAATATAGCAAGACCAATATTTAGAAATTATTGAAAGCCATATTTGAATTGGTCTGAAAAAAAAACTTGCTATCAGGTGAAACTCTGAAGATGGAATAAGCTTCCTCTTATGGTTTCGAGTTCATGTTATATCGTGTAAGGGTTGAACTGATTGACCTACATAATCATTTTGTGATTCTGATTTCTGTAGTTCTTACCCAGTTTTAGTACATACTATTCTGCCTGACAGGTCTAATTGTGTAGTCTCTGTGTGATCACAGTGTATTTATTTTAGGAATCAGTGACATTTAAGGATGTGGCTATAGACTTCACATTGGAGGAGTGGAGGTTGATGGACCCTACACAGAGGAACCTGCACAAAGATGTGATGCTAGAGAATTATAGGAATCTGGTCTCTCTGGGTAAGGATAACTTCTCTTCTGTGTTGATGTATCTACCCATTTGACCAGGTGTGCTAAATATATAAAGCTTCTATAATTCTTAACTGAATTTTGGTTTAGAATTTAGGTATCAGTATCTCTTAGTCTTAGGGACACATTGTTGGGAGTTATGCTATTTCTTACTCTGAATTAAATGGTCTTCCATCGTAGAGTATGAAATATATATTTCGTTGACATTCCCACAGATTTAGGGCTGAAGATTTTTCTAGCCACTTCCATAAATAGGAGTTATTATTAGTGCCTTTAGAAAGAATAAAACAAATGTGTTCATTTTCCTTCTAAATTCAGATTATTCCCTTGATCTATTATTCCACCAAATTGGGATTGTAGTGTTGAGCTCCTCTGAGATATCTTTGTAAATTCTATAGAACATTACTGTACAATAAAACATTCTGCTGTAATAGGAATGTTCTATCTGTGCTGTCCAATGTGGCAGGTACTAGCCATTTATGGCTTTTGAGCACTGGAAATTTGGCTAATCTGTCTGAAGAACTGAATTTTAAATTTTACTTAAATTGATGTAAATTCAAATTTAAATAGCCACATTATTGGCAACTGCATTGGAAACTGCAGCTCTGAAACTTCCTATAATTGCCACTCTGCACAGAAGATTAAGAACTGAAACTGAATTTGGTAATAGTTCTTGCTCATAGTTCCAATCAAATCCTATTCATTTTTCTGTGAACAGGGCTTGCAGTTTCCAAACCAGACATGATATCTCATTTGGAGAATGGGAAAGGACCGTGGGCAGTGGTAAGAGAAATTTCAAGAATCCCCTATCCAGGTGAGTTAATCAGAACTAGTAATTTGGGGTTTATTTCAAGTAACATGTCATGGGGGGATGTTCAGCAGAACATCTGAAATATTTTGGAGGGTATCTTTGCTCAAAGTTGTCTCAGAGGAAAAGACCCCCTCCCTGCCCATCCCTTTCACACCCCTCTTCTCTCTCCATCTCTCTTCTCCATTTTTGGTTCCCTGCTCCATCTTACTCTACTTTCTTGGGGATATGATTTTATAATTATTCCTTCATTCCTTCATTCAAACATGCATAACATATCCCTTTCAGGTATATCCTCTCCAGTTAACTTTATGTTTACCATCATCTGACATTTTCCTTCTCTTCCTCTCTCTTCCTTCATTTTCCCAAAAATACTTTCTTAAGGGTTACTACTGATTTCTTTTCAGCTAAAACCTACTCATTATAGGTTCACCTGCAAGCCTACTGAAACTTTGGGGGAACCCTCTTCCTCTCCTCTAGGTTCTTAACTAATTGAGAATACAAGCAAGGAATCAGTTGAGAATCAAAATACAGTATTCATTTATTTAATCAGTATTTATTACTCACTTATATGCTGTGAACTGGGTCAAGTATTAGTGCTACAGCAGTGAATAAGATGGATCAGGTTCCTGCCCTCATGAAGATTAAATTTTGAGAAACAGATAATTAACAAGCAAATAAACAAAAGCAAACTAAATAGTGGTTGTACTGTCTTTTAGGTGTGAGATAAACTGGGGGATATGAAAGAGTAACTAGGTTGGGGATGAGGGTGCCTCTTGTAGATGGGATGGTCAGGGCAGGCTTCTGAGGAGATGACCTGTAAGCTGAGACCTGAAGAGTCAGAAGAATCCAGCCAGGGGAAGAGGAGAAGAGAAGCATTTTAGGCAAAGGGAAGAACATCAGAGCAAAGGACCTGATATGGAAAAGAATGTAATGTGTTCTAGAAATCAAAAGGAAGCTTCTGTGACTGAAACATAAGAGAGGGGAGACTGATATGGAATAAAATTAGAGAGACAGGAGCCCACCTATGCAGTGCTTTGTAGGTGATGGTAAGGAATTTGGATTTTAATCTGAGTGAAAAAGCATGGAAAGATTTTAATTTAGGATTTTTAGAAGACCTGTTTATGTAGATTGAACTTAAGAGCATAAAGCAGGCAGTAAGTCAAGAGGTTGTTACATAGTCCAGGCAAGAGATGATAGTAACTTTGATTAGGGTGATGGTGTGGAGATGGAAAGAAATAAATGGATTCTAGTTCATCTGATTATTCATTTTATTGTGCCATCCATAACTCACATGTGTTACATATATTCTTTTTCTATATCAAATATATATAATTAAAAGAGTAAATGAAAGGTAGATATTGGAGGTAGTTTTAGACAACTCTTCAGAGAAAGGATTTTTTTCCTTTGTGAGGAGTGAAAGAGAGAGATGGGGCAGCAGCTAGAGGATAGTATGGATGGAGTCAAGGAAAACTCTTATTTTACTTTTGAGATGGGAGTTTCTATGGCATGTTTGAGTCCTGATAGGAATGCATCACCAGAGAGGGAGAAGTTGATGTGGCATGTCAAAGATGGGACCACTGAAGGACTAAAGTGTTTGGGAAGGTGAAAGGAGAGAAAATCTAGGCTGGAAAAGTAGATGTTTACCTTTGATATGCGGGGAGGTTTACCTCTTCTGCTGTAACACTAGGAAAGGTGGAGAAGGTGGATACAGAGGTAAGTCAATTGGTGGTGAAGATTGGGGAATCTACTATGATAGCTTCCATATTCTCTAAAATATGAGGCAAGGTTATCAGCTTATATTGTGGAAAGAAAGAGTTGAGAGAGAGGGAAAGTTATATTTTTATGGTACATAGAATTCACCAGGGAAGCCCTCTTGGCCTGAAGCTTTTATTATGGAAGGTGTTTAATTATAGCTTCTGTATCTTTAGTACTTATAGGACTATTCAAATTTCCTATTTCTTTTTGTTTGGGGTCTTATTTATGAAGTCTTTGCCAAGTCCTACTTCCTGAAGTGTTTCCCCTTTGTTTTCTGTTAGGATTTTTATATTTTCAGGTGTTATATAAAAGTCTTTAATCCATTTAGGGTTGATTTTGGTATATGGTGAGAGGTACAGATCTAGTTTTATTCTTCTACTTATGGATGTCCAGTTTTCCCAGTACTATTTATGAAGAGGCAGTCTTTTTCCCAATGTGTGTTCTTGTTGTTTTTGTCAAAGATCAGTTGGCTGTAAGTACGTGGGTTGATTTCTGGGTTTTCTATTCTGTTCCATCAGTCTGAGTGTCTGTTTTCATGCCAGAACCATGCTGTTTTGGTTACTATAGTTTTGTAGTATAATTTGAAGTCAGGTAGTGTTATGTTTCCAGTTTTATTTTCCTTTGCTCATGATTGCTTTGGCTATTTGGGGTCTTTTGTTTTTCCATATGAATGTTAGGATTGTTTTTTCTATTTCTGTGAAGAATGTCATTGGTATTTTAATGAGGATTGCCTTGAATCTGTAGAGTGCTTTGGATAGTACGGACATTTTCACAATTTTATTCTTCCTATCCAAGAGCATGAAATGTCTTTCTGTCTTTTTGTGTTCTCTTTAATTTCTTTAAACAGTGATTTGTAGTTCTCATTATAGAAATCTTTCATCTCCTTGGTTAAATTGATTCCTAGGTGTTTTTTTCTTTTTTTTGTTTGGTGACTGTTGTAAATGAGCTTGCTTTCTTGATTTCTTTTTCTGCTAATTCATTATTGGAGTATAAAAATGCTACTGATTTTGGCATGTTGATTTTGTATCCCGCATCTTTACTGAAATTGTTTATCACCTCTAAGATTTTTTGATACAGTCTTTAGGTTTTTCTGTATGTCATCTGCAATCAGGAACAGTTTGGCTTCATTTTTTTGAACCTGGATACCCTTTATTTCTTTCTCTTACTTGATTGCTCTTCCTATTACTTCCAGTATTATGTTAAATAGGGGTGGTGAGTGGGTATCCTTGTCTTGTTCCCATTCTTAAAAGCTGAGAGCTTTTCCCCATTCAGGATAGTATTGGTGGTGGGTTTGTCATATATGGCTTTTATTGTTTTTTTTTTTTTTTTTTTTTTTTTTGTGACTGGCCGCACCGAGCACACCGGCCATCCCTATATAGGATCCGAACCCGCGGCGGGAGCGCTGCAGCGCTCCCAGTGCCGCACTCTCCCGAGTGCGCCATGGGGTCCGCCCATGGCTTTTATTGTTTTGAGATGCTTTCTCCTATACCTAATTTACTGAGAGTCTTTATCATGAAGAGAAGCTGAATTTTGTCAAATACTTTTTTTCGTCTATTGAGATAATACTATGTTTTTTTTCCTTGATTTTGTTGATGTGGTATACATATTTATGGACTTGTGTGTGCTGAACTATCCTTGCATCCCTGGGATTAATCCAACTTGCTCGTGGTGTGTAATTTTTTTTGATGTGTTGCTGTATTCTGATTGCTATATTTTGTTGAGGATTTTTGCATCTATGTTCATCAAAGATATTGGCCTGTAGTTTTTTGTCGTTGTTGTATCTTAGTCTGGTTTTAGTATCAGGGTGATACTGGCCTCACAGAATGAGTTTGGGAGAATGGCCTTTGTTTCAATGTTTTAGAATAGTTTGAAGAGAATTGGTATTAATTCCTCTTTAAAGGTCTGGTAGAATTTAGCAGTAAAGCCATCCAGTCCTGGGCTTTTTTTTGTTGGGAGATTGCTGATTAGTGCTTCAGTCTCGATGCTTGTTAGTGGTCAGTTTAGGTTTTCTAGCTCTTTTTGGTTCAATCTTGGTAGGGTGTATGTGTCTAGAAATGTATCCATTTCCTCTAGGTTTTCAAATTTGTTGGCATGTTGTTGTTTATAATAGCCTCTAATGATTATTTGTATTTCTGTGGAATCAGTTGTAATGTCTCTTTTATCATTTATGATTTTTATTGTTTGGGTCTTCTTCTTTTTTTTTTTTTTTTTTGTTAACCTAGCTGTGGTTTGTCTATTTTGTTTATCTTCTCAAAAAACCAAGTTTTGTTTCGTTAATCTTTTTTTTATCATTTTTGGGGGTCTCTATTTAATTTAGTTCTGCTCTGATCTTAATTATTTCTTTCCATCTATTGATTTTGCAATTGGATTTTTCTTGTTTTTCTAATTCTTTGAGATGTATTGTTTCTTGTTTATTGAGATCTTCCTGTTCTTTTGACGTAAGCATTTACTGCAATAAACTTGCCTGTTAACACTGCTTTTACTCTATCCCACAGGTTATGTATGGTGTGTCTTTATTTTCATTAGTTTCAAGAAATTTTTTGATTTCCTGTTTAATTTATTCTTGGACCCATACATCGTTCAGAGTATGTTGTTTAATTTCCATGTATTTGTATAGTTTACAGAGTTTCACTTATTACTGATTTCTAGTTTTAATCCATTGTGGTCTAAAAGGATACTTGAAGTCATTTCAGTTTTTAAAAAATTTGTTGAGACAATTTGTGACATAACATGTGATCCATTCTAGAGAATCCATGTGCTCATGAGAAGAATGTACATTCTCTAGTTGTTGGATGAAATGTTCTGTCGATATCTGCCAGGTCCAGTTGGTATAAAGTGTAGTTTAAATCCTGTGTTTCTCTGCTGATTTGTTGTCTAGATGATCTATCCAATGCTGAGATAGGGGCAGGTAGGCCCCCAGCTGTTATTGTATTGGGGTCTATCTTTTTCTTTAGGTCTAATAATGTTTGCTTTATATACCTGGGTGCTCCAGTGTTGGGTGCATATATGTTTATGATTGTTATGTCTTCTTGCTGAATAGATCTCTTTATAATTATATAACGGCCTTCTTTGTCTCTTTCTATGATTTTTGGTGTAAGGTCTGTTTTATCCAATACAAGAATAGCTACTCCTGTTCATTTTTAGTTTCCATTTGTGTGGTATATCTTTTTCTATCCCTTCACTTTTAGTCTGTGTGTGTCTTTACAGGTGAGGTGAATCTCTTGAAGAGCATATAGTTGGGTCTAGCTTTTTAATCCAGTCAATGTATTTTGAATGGGAAGTTTAATGCACTTACATGTAGGCTTATTTTTCAAAGGTATTGTCTTATTCCTGGCATTTTATTTTATTGATTTTTGTTTGGATGTTTTAAATATGCTTTGTTTGTTTCTTCCCCATTTGTTGTTTGTCTTCGATGTTTGTTGGGTTTTTGAGGTGGTAAAACTTAGTTTCTTTCTCTTTCTCATTTGTATTTTTGTTCTACCAGTGGGTTTTGTTCTTTCTTGTGTATTCATGGTAGTGATTATTATTTTTCAGATTCGAGATGCAGGACCTCTTCAGGATTTCTTGCAAGGTTGGTTGTGTGGTGGTGAGCTCCTGCCATTTCTGTTTGAATAGGAAATATGCTATTTGTCCTCACTTCTGAAGGATAGTCTTGCTGGGTATAGTATTCTTGGCTGAAAGTTTTTTTCTTTTAGTATTTCAAATATATCATCCCATTTTCTTCTGGCCTGTAGAGTTTTTGTTGAGAAGTCTGCTGTTAGTTGGATGGGGGCTCCCTTATAGATGAATTGATGGTTTTCTCTTGCTGCTTTTAAAATTTTTTCTTTGGCTAGAATGTGTCTTGGGAAGGATTGTATTATATTGAATCTGTTTGGGGATCTTTGAGCCTCCTGGATCTGAAAGTCCATGTCTCTCCCTATACCTGGGAAGTTTTCTGTTGCTATTTCTTTGAATAGGTTTTTAATGCCTTTTTCTTTCTCCTCCCCTTCTGGGACACCCATGATTCAGGTGTTTGTGCACTTAAGGTTGTCTGCTAGCTCTCTTAGATTTTCTTCATATTTTTCTTTTTTTGTCCACCTAGGTTATTCCATAAAGACCATCTTTGTGATCATAAATTCTTTCTTTGCTCGCTCTAGCCCTCTGCTTAAGCTCTCACTTGTGTTTTTTGTTTCATCGAATGAATCCTTCAGTTCCAAGAGTTCTGCTATGTTCTTTTTTAAGGTAATAATTTCTTTGTAATTTCCTCCTTTATAGCCTGGATATTTTTTATTGTTTCATTGTGTTGTCTGAGTCTTCTCATGTCTCATTGAGTTTCCTTAAGATTGTTGTTCAGATTTCCTTTTCGCTTATTTCAAGGGTTTCCTGTTCCATGGGGTCTGGTACTTGCAACTTTCTATATTCCTTTGGTGGTGTCATATTTTCTTGTTTTTTCGTATTTCTACTCTATGCTGATGTCTGATCATCTGACTGAGCAGTTGTTTCTTCTATTACTCTGGAGTGGACTTTGAGGAGAGAGACTTCCTTCTCTTTTTTCTGACCTCCACTTTTTTCTGCACTTCTCTTTGTGTCAGTGCGGTTGAGTGGGTGGCAAGCTGCCTGCATGGAGGCCATGGCTGCTACTGTGGCCACAGGCTGCCCTTACAGTGGCCATGGCTGTGGCGGACCATCCACACAGAAGCAGTGTTTGTGCCATGCTTCTGCCTTCTGTCTGGTTAGGGACTGCCTGTGGCTCCTGTCTAGGTCTCTGGGCATGCTCTTGCCTTCTGTCTGGCATGGGAGACTGCCTGTGGCTCCTGTGTATGTCCTGAGCATGCTCCTTCCTTCTGTTGGGTGGGGGAGACTGCCTGCAGCTCCCACCTAGGTCCCCGGGCATGCTCCTGCCTTCTGTTGGGTGGGGGAGGCTGCATGTGGCTCCTGCCTAGGTTCCCACACATGCTCATGCCATAATCTTGTTGCTTGTAATCTTACTGTGGTCAGAGACCATGCACTGTTTGATTTCAGTTTTCACAAATTTCTTAAAACTTTGTTTTCCACATCATCAATTTTTGTAAACATTTTGTGTGCACTTGGAAAAAAGTATAGTCTACAGGTATTGGTATTAAGTACAGTGTTGTAGATATGTCAAGAGGTTAAGTTTGTTATTTATGTTACTAAAATCTATGTACTTACAACTTATTGTATTTCTTAGTGGTTGAGAAAGATTTTTTAAAGTCTTCCAGTGATACTGTAAATTTGTGTTTCTCATTTTAGTTTTTTTTTATTTTGAAGCTTTGTTATTAGGTAAATGCAAATTTAGAATTGTTATATCTTTCTAGTACATTGGACCTTTTGTCATTATGAAGTTTCTTATCTTTGTTAGTGGTTCTTGCCTTGAAGTCTATTTTGCCTGATATTAATGTTATTAGAACATCTTTCTTTTGGTTATTGTTTGTATGAGATATCTTTTTTCATCTGTCCACTTTCATCATTTATATATCTTTGTATTTTATGTGTTTCTTTTGTAAGTAGCATACTGTTCATTTTTTTAACCAATCTGATAGTCCATGTCTTCTGTAGTGTTTAGTCCATTTGTATATATTTAAGTAATTTTAACTCTACCATCTAATCATGAAAGTGCTTTGCCTGTTCTGTATTTTTCTTCCCATTCATTCTTCCTTTAGATTTTATGTTTCTTTTTTCTATTTGCCTCCTCTAGTCACTTGGTAATTATAACATTTTAAATTATTTTTTTAGTGTGTAAAACAGAAATTACAGAATGCATCCTTGATTCAGCAGTCTAATATATGTTTTCCCCTCTTCCCAAGCAACACAAGGACCTCAGAACAGCTTATTCCATTTAACTTTACATATATTACGTATTTTAATTCTATATATGTCAAATCTTATTGTTGTTATTGTTTTATGCGGTCAATATTTATTTAAATTTACCCACATTTTTACCTTTCCTTTCTCTTAATTTTGTTCTTCTTTGTGAGCTTGTATCTGAGATTATATTTCTTCTGCTTAAGGAACATCCTTTATTGTTTCCTTTTATTCAGGTATGCTTGTGTCATATTCTCTCTCTTTTTATTTTTTTTGCCTAAAATTTCTTTATTTGACCTTCCCTTTTGAAGGATATTTTTGGTAAGTTCTAGATTCTAGATTGGCAGTCATATTCTTTCAATATTTTAAAGGTAACATTTCATTGTTTTCTATTTTACATAGATTCTGTTGAGAAGTGAACCAGAAGTCAGCGAACTCTTTATATAAATGCAGGACAGCAAATATTCTAGGCTTTGTGGTGTTGTAAGGTCTCTGTTGCAACTACTTCACTCTGCCATTGTAGCACAAAAGCAGCCATAGTCAATATATTAACCAGTGATCTTCATTGTATTCCACTAAAATTTCATTTATGGTCACTGAAATTGAATTTTATGTAATTTTAATGTTCTACAATATATCATTCTTTTGATATATTTTTTAACCATTTAAAAAGTAGAAACCACTTTTATCTCACTGGCCACATGAAAACAAATAATGGGCCAGATTTGGCTGTAGTTTGCAACCTCTAATTGTTGCCCCTTGAAAGAAATCTTTTTTCCTCTGGCTGCTTTTAAGATTTTAGTTTTCAACATTTTTACTACTGTGTGTTTTAGTGTAATTATCTTTGTATTTCTCATGCATGAGGTTCCTTTGGCTTCTAAAATTTGTGACTTTTTAAAATCTGTCTTAGAAAATTCTTGGACATTATTTCTTTGAATTTGATTTTGTCCATTCTCTCTCATTTCTCTTTCTAGCCTTCTAGGACTCTAACTACATCTTATGGTAGACCTTTTTACTATCCTGTATGTCTCTTGTGCCTTTTAAATGTGTTTTCAAATTTTCCTCATTCTGTACTTCAATATGGAAATTTTCTATTGACCTGTCATCTATTTTGCTCTCTTATGTACTGTACCTCCTGTGTTCTTAGCCCATACTATGAATTCTTCATTTATTTTTCACCTCTAGAATTTCCATTTGGTTTATATTTTAGACTTTCCAGCTGTTCTTTGGTGAAATTGTTAATCTTGTCTTATTTTCTTGAATATAATTATAGTTATTTTAAAGTCTATGTCTGAGACCTCTGTTATCTGGATTCATTGTAGATCTGCTTCTATTTATTTTTTCCTCATGTGATTTTTGTCTCCTTGTATATAGGTATATATACCAATTGATTTTGATTGACTATTAATCATTGACTATGAAAACCTATAGCAATAATTTAGGTTCTGAATTATGCAATTTTTCCCACACAGGACTTATGTTTGCTTTTGGTGGACTTCTAGACTAGGGGCTCGAACTCTAACAACCCTCGGTCACCTTCATTCAGTTAGAAATTTGAATGAACTGGGTTTTATTTCTTGAGCAGGCTGATCTGTTTTTAATCATCTATTTTTAGGGCATATCACATTGAGATTCCATCCAAACCATAGGGGTTCCAGGATTGTTCTCTTTGGTGGACCTAAATTTAGATCTTTGTCTGTTTTATTAAAAGTTCTATGTACCCATTCAACCTCTCAGTCATTTCTTAGAGAATTAGCAGAAATCTGTTGGGGAAAATACTAGGATCCACCAAATACTAGGATCAATTTTTTGGGTTTCATTCTTCTCCTTGTAACTCTTTAAGCCTTGGTAGTTTTTAGTTGCTTCCAAACAGATTTTTTTCTCTTTATTTTGTCCACCTTTTCAAATTGTACTTAGCAATAGTATTGGTCAAGATTACTTAGTCTGATATTACCAAAATGCAGGTCTCTCAAATATAAAAGATTTTTTTTCTGTTTTTTATTCATGTTGTTTGAAATTGACATTTTACTTTTACTCCAGAAAGAAGAGAATTTAGCCTCACATATATTAATAAAGTTTATGCAAGGAAATTTATTAAAGAAAAATTTTAATTTCTAATTTTAACTTTTCTGCACCTGAAGCTTTCATAACTTTAGTATATTTTATAGCAAATTTGTCTGCTTTTCAAATTCATTTCCTTTTCACATTTAAAATGTTTTATTAGTTCCTGAATTCCAAATTGGTATTATAGATGTGTTTTCTGTAGCTTCTGTTCTGACAAAAAAATTTTTTTTGTCAGATTTTAGCAATATAACGTCCTAGGACAAAAAATATATGCTGAAGTTAACTAAAACTATGTAAATATAAAAAAAAAGAATTTATTAAAAATAGCAGCAATATCATGAGAGAAAATTAATTTTTTTGGTATTTTTTTCTTTTATCAATATACAGTGTAGTTGAATTTTGTGTCCTTTTACCAGTTCCTCCTTCTCCCCCCTCCCCCCAGTCAACATCATATCTGTTCAACTGTCTTAAACAAGTTCAAGGAACTGTTATGACTGTTGTGTCCTCTTTTTGTCCCCCCCCAATTTATTTGTTTGTGTATTTATTTATTTATTTTTACGAGAGGCCCGAACCACCGACCCGCAGGCCCCAAGATAGAAAGAGAAAATTAAATTTTATAAAAGCAAAGTAACAGATGAAATTTCTTGATTAAAAATGACTTTTAAAGTCATAAAGCTTTATGTACTGTCTACAAGAGGTATTGGTCTGATTTGTTTTTAAACATTTACTGTAATTACCTGAAAATGAATTAGATGTTTTAAAAAGTCTAAAAGTGTTAAAAATAAAATATTAAATTGCATGTACAAGCAAGTTGTAAGACCTGCACCCCACAGTAGAATTATTTTTAAATTAATTTTTGTCTGCCTCAGAGATGTTGTTGGGTAAATAAAAAAGCAGCAAAAGCTGCTCTTGATTATATAGTATGGTCTTCCGTAAAAGTCCTTTGAAAAGATATGTATAAAGTCTTAGCTGTTCTGCCAGAGAAATTTGAGAAAGCCCTCACAACAAAAGCTGGTCAACCAAGAAGGAGAACAAATAGAAAGAAAGTATGGCTGGGGACAGATGTCTGGTTTGTGGAGTAAATGGGAAGTGAGGAAGTAATGTCAATTTATGGGGAATGCTCTAAAAAAGTTGGCTCTAAATGGAATGAGAAAAGGAATATTCGAGAGACTTACAGTCTAGGAGGGTTATCATGAATGAATTTTTTTATTAGAGGAAAATCTCACTGAATTTGATACTCTGGTTCTTTGCTAAACAAGCTTCCGTTAACCCTACCTTCTTCTTTCTAGAAAACAGCGTCTATTTTCAAGTAGTCAAAACTATATTCATTATCAGCCCATTTTTCATTTTATTATCCTGTTTAGTGAGATTTCCTCAGCTTAGAAAATAGGAGTTATTTGATTTTTCTCTTTTTTCCCCCTAGACTTGGAGACCAAATGTGCAACAAAGAATGTTATACTAACAGAGGATATTTCTGAAGATTTATCACAGGAAGCCATAGTGGAGAAAGTCACAAAGAATGGTCTATGGGATTCCAGAATGGGAGGATTATGGAAATGGAATGACAGGATATTGAGAATGCAAAATGCTCAGCAGAGTTATTTGAGGCAAAGAATAGTTACGTACAAGAAAATTTCCACTGGTCAAAGAGGCTTTAGATTTGGATCTGTTCTTTTTCCAGAACCAGGAGTTATCTCAGAAGAGCCCCACAGCAAATGTCAAACACATAAGGAAAATTTCACAGAAAATTTAGATTTGATTACAGATACCCATTTGGGGCAGATAATTAACAATGATACAGAAGGCAGTAAAGCCATAAGGCAAACTTCAGAACTTACTTTGGGTAAAAAATCCAGTAATAAAGAAAAACCCTATAAGTGTAGTACATGTGAAAAGGCCTTTCGTTATAGGTCATTACTCATTCAACATCAGAGAACGCACACTAAAGAAAAGCCTTATGAATGTAATGTATGTGGGAAAACATTCAGCCAGCCTTCATATCTTAGTCAGCATAAAAAAATTCACACTGGAGAAAAGCCCTATAAATGTAATGAATGTGGAAAGGCCTTCATTGCTTCTTCATCACTTATGGTACATCAGAGGATTCATACTAAGGAGAAACCTTATCAGTGCAATGTCTGTGGAAAATCCTTTAGCCAGTGTGCCCGTCTTAATCAGCACCAAAGAATTCAAACTGGTGAGAAACCCTATAAATGTAGTGAATGTGGGAAAGCTTTTAGTGATAAATCAAAACTTGCAAGACATCAGGAAACTCACAATGGCGAGAAACCTTACAAATGTAATGATTGTGGGAAAGCCTTTAGGAATAAATCATATCTTAGTGTACATCAGAAGACCCATACTGAAGAGAAACCATATAAATGCAATGAATGTGGGAAATCTTTCAAGAATACCACAATTTTTAATGTTCATCAGAGAATTCATACTGGAGAGAAACCCTTTAGATGTAATGAATGTGGGAAAGCTTATAGAAGTAATTCAAGCCTTATTGTACATATAAGAACTCATACTGGGGAAAAACCCTATGAATGTAATGAATGTGGGAAAGCATTTAATCGCATAGCAAATTTCACAGAACATCAGAGAATTCATACAGGAGAAAAACCCTATAAATGTAATGAATGTGGGAAAGCATTTATTAATTATTCATGTCTTACTGTACACCACAGAATGCACACAGGAGAGAAACCTTATAAATGTAATGAATGTGGAAAGGCCTTCATGCGTTCTTCATCTCTAATTATACATCAGCGTATTCATACTGAAGAGAAACCTTATCTGTGTAATGAATGTGGGGAATCTTTCAGAATAAAGTCACACCTAACTGTACATCAGAGGATTCATACTGGAGAAAAACCATATAAATGCACTGACTGTGAGAGAGCATTCACCAAAATGGTAAATCTCAAGGAGCATCAGAAAATTCATACTGGAGTGAAACCCTATAAATGTTATGATTGTGGAAAATCCTTCAGGACGAAATCATACCTTATTGTGCATCAGAGGACCCATACTGGAGAAAAACCATATAAATGTAATGAATGTGAGAGAGCCTTCACTAATACATCCCAGCTTACTGTGCATCAACGAAGGCATACTGGAGAGAAACCCTATAAATGTAATGAATGTGGGAAAGTTTTTACGAGTAACTCAGGCTTTAATACCCATCAGAGAACACATACTGGAGAAAAACCGTTTAAATGTAATGACTGTGGGAAAGCATTTAGCCAGATGGTACATGTCACAGAACATCAGAAAATCCATAGTGGAGAGAAGCCCTATAAGTGTGATGTCTGTGGAAAAGCCTTCAGGAGGGGTTCATATCTTACTGTGCATTGGAGAACACACACTGGAGAAAAACCCTATACCTGTAAGGAATGTGGAAAAGGTTGTATTACTCTGTCACAGCTAACTCTACATCAGAGAATTCATACTGGGGAGAGACCCTATAAATGTGAAGAATGTGGAAAAGCCTTCAGAACTAACTCAGATTTTACTGTACACCTGAGGATGCATACTGGAGAAAAACCCTATAAATGTAATGAATGTGGAAAAGCCTTTAGGAGTAGCTCAAGTCTTACTGTACATCAAAGAATACATCAGAAAGAGACTCAGTTAATATAGAGAACAATCATTTTTCCAGCTGTCAATTCTGCAAGAAGTGTCTTATAAGCTGTATTTTATAAATGTGGGGAAATTGTCGAGAAATTCACCAGAAAATACACTCTAAAGAGACACTATGCAAGCATAGTTAATATGGAAAAGCATTTAATCATATTCAGTCTTAGAAGTTGTAAGAACATTCACACTACAGAAAAGTAATGGACAAATGAAAGCCTTCATTTAGATTTCATATTCATTCAGCAAATTATCTTCAGTTAATTGCCAATACATATATTTGCCTATTTTTCTATTGGTTTACCTGTCTTTTCTTATAAATGTTGAGGTGCTTTTAAAATATATTTTAGATAATAATCCTTTGTCATTTGTGTAGCAAAGGTTTTTCTTAATCTAGCATTTGTCTTTATATTTTTTATATAGTAAAGTCACATTTTAATTTTTATAGTAAAATGTTTATATCTTCTCCTTTTTAGATTCTTGATTTACTCTTTTTAATTAAAAGGGGTCTCCTTAATCCCTTGGTTATACAGAGTATCCTAAATTTGTTTCTAATGTTTTGGTAGTTTTATATTTTACGTTTAAGTCTCTAATCCATCTGGGCTGACTGGATGACTCTTCATAGAAGAGCAATTCAAATGGCCATTAACCTATGAAGAGATTTGGAGCCTAAATAGTACTCAGGGAAATGCAAATTAAAATGACCAATTAAATGGAACTTCAACTTCATGGAGTTGGCAAAAATTAAGAGACCCTTTGCTAGTAGGGCTTGAAAAACCATGTACTCTTCCTTAGAAGTTGTATAACTTATATTTCCACCAGCAATGTGGCAATATATATTTAAAAATTTAAGATATGTATACCCATTGATCCAGGAATCTTACTTTTGGGAATCTGTCCATAGAAATAAAAGCAGCATCAGTGCATGAGAATACAAGTAAGGATGTTTGTTGAAGTACTTTTCGTGGAGAGGGAGAAAAGGCCCCAACTGGAAACAAAGTGAATGTCCATTAATAGGGGAATGGTTGAATAAATTTTGATATATCCATATTATGCTTTAGCATAATTTAGCTATCTGTACTAGCTGATTTCAGTATGTTTTCATAATGTTTTGGTAAATAATTGCTTTATAACAGCTGTATGTATTCAAGATTTCATTTTTGTTAAATTAATGATCACAACCATGTATTATTTATTTATGTGTGTACATGATTAGATGTGTATGGAGACAGGTATGGGAGAATATCCACCAGGCTGTTAATATTGGTTACTGCAGGGGAGGGAGAAAAGAAGTTGGGATAAGGGGGCAGTGGGACAAATATAAATGTGGAAAAATGCAAATGTAACATGTATGGTGTAAAAATGTATATGTAATGTTATGTATTTATGCGAACTTTTGTGAGAGATAAATAAACTGATGGTCTCCAAAAAGCTAATGATGGTTGTTTCAGGGTTGATGGAGCATCAGGTGTTTTCTCCTTGTTTGACTGTATTTTCTGTGCTTTTATGCATTTTAAAGTTTTTCTTTAAAATGAGCATGTAATATTGACATAAAAGGGAAAAACCTTTTTTCTTGTGAGGCCAATTTATTGGACACCCACTGTGTGCTTGGAACTACCCTAAATGCTGGCTCTGCATTGGTGGGGGAGGAGCACTCATGGATCTGAGAGCATAAGAATTGGTTCCGATGTTGCCTAGATTCCAAAGAAGTTACCCAGCACCTCATTCCTCCCACCCCATGAAGTTTCATTTGGAGGAGGTGATGGAAATTGCAGATTAATGAAAAATGTATCCAAGAATATCTGGAACTTGTGTCCAGTCTGTAGACCAGAAGACCACAAGCCTCAGAAAGAAGTTTCACTTTTGGCATGACACCAAAAGAAAGGTCACAATGGCAAAAGTGGGTGCCTTGGCAGAAAGGTCTGCATACAGCCTCAGAACCTTGCATGATGAAGTGTACAGAGGAGAAACAGCCAAGAACTCCAAGGCTATAAATAAGGGCTTGGAAATTCTGGGAATACTAGGAGAGGCCTGGAGTTAAGATGGGAACCCAGGGACTGTGGCCCTGATACCAGAATGCCCCACCAGACCATGACCCTGATATTAAAAAGAACAAGGTGTGATGAGCTGCACTTCAGAGGAGGCTAAGGAAATAAGATTAAATACCCTTCCCACAATGCCAGGATAAGTAGTATTTAATACTGGTAAGGGAATATTGGATGAATAATATGAACTATCTCCCATTATAAGTGAATAATTTGACATTGTGGTTAAAATTACCATTTCTGATTCAATATTAATAGTGAAAATTATTAACTATTACTAGAAGACTTATGATCTTTGTATATAGTGTACCACTTTCTGACTGAAAAGTTTGGGGGTCAGACCCTGAAATACTACTCTTAAACCCTGCTGTCAAGCAGTTGACATATGTCAGCCCTGATGGTTGCCCCTTTCTGCCTCCTAATCTTAACCACATCTAAACCCTGCCTACCCTCCCTGCCTTGGAGGCAAATATTTAAGCAAGAGAAGCATGGTCAACAGGTTCAAATAACATAAGAACTGAATAGTGTCCGTTGGGTTAGGAGATGGGAATGACTCAGGCCATCTTGATTAGAGCAGTTTCAATGGAGTGGTAAGGTGCCAAAGCCTGGTTCTAGTGTGTATTGGTATCTCATTATAGGTTTAATATGTATTTCCTCAGTGGCTAATTATGCTGAGCCCCCTTTAGGTACTTATGGCTTTTTGAATGTCTTGTTGCAAATTGCCTGTTCAAGACTTTTGCCCGTTTTTTAAGCTGGGAACTCTGACTTTTTGTTCATTTGTAGGATTCTTTATATACTCCGCATACAAGGTATATTTTAGGGGTTTGTATTACAGATATCTCTCTATGTGCAGCTTGCCTTTTCACTATCTAAATGATGTCTTTTGATGAATAATAATTAATTTTGATAATTATCTTCTATGATTAGTGCTTTTTTTGCACAATTTAAGAAATCTTTTCCTAATTCAAGGTTATAAAGATAATTTCCTAAACTCTGTTTTACATATCTACTGTTTTACTTTCCACTTTTATGTCTATGGTCCATCTGAAATTAATTTTTATGTATGGCATAGGGTAGAGGTCAAAAATCACCATTTTTATACAAATACACAATTTCTTCAACATCATTTACTGAAAAGATCATCTTCCTCTTTTCTCCTTGGCTTGTAATGGTACATTTATGATAAATCAGATGATCATATATATATGAGGGTCTTCTAGACTCTCTATTTTGTTCCATCATTCTGCTTGTTTACTATTGTACCAATACCAAGTGTTCTTAATGAAAAATGATAGTATGTGTTTTTTTAATTTTGTTCTTATTCAAAGTTGTCACTGCTATTCTAGGTCCTTGGTATTTTCATATACCCTTTTTAATGGTTTTTGTTTGTTTGGTCTATTACCTCACTCCAAAAAGCTGGGATTTTAATTGGCATTACATCAGATACATAGATTAATTTTGGAAGAATGGACACCTTATCAATATTGTGACATCCAGTCTATGAGCACGATACATCTGCCTTTTCATTTACGGAGATATTTTAATTTCATCAATTTTTGTATTTTTGCATTGTAGAAGTTTTACATTTTTTCAGTTGTAAAGGTTTTGTTGTATTTTTTCAATTATTGAACTCTTGTTAGATTAGTCCTATATAGTTGATGTTTTTGATGTTATAAAGCTGTTATTTCAATTTCATTTTCTGATTGTTGCTACGGTATAACCTCTGTCAGATTAAGGAAGTTCCTCTCAAATTCTCTTTTTCTGGAGTTGATTATCATAGAAAGTTGTTGAATTTCATCAATACATTTTTTGCAACTATTGAGATAATTATGGCTTTTGTCATTCCTTTAATATGCTTGAATTATATGTATTGATTTTTTCAAATTTTTCAAAGTTGTGATAAAAAACATAATATAAAATTTACCATCTTAGCCATTATTATGCATGCAGTTCAGGTGTATTAAGTCATATTGCGCAACCATCACCATCATCTGCCTCCAGAACTCTTTATCTTGCAAAGCAGAAACTCAACCCATTAGACTTCCCATTCCCCACCGCCCCCTCTCCTCCTGGAATCCACTGTTCTACTTTCTGTCTTTATGAATTTCACACTCTAGGAATCATATAAGTAGAATCATGTAGTATTTGTCCTTTTGTGACTGGCTTATTTCATTTAGCATAATGTCCTCAAAGTTCATTTATATGGATTGATTTTTGAACATTAAAGCATCTTTATATTCCTAGAGTAGATTCAATTTGGTCATTATGTGTTTTTTAAATATATAATGTTGAATTTGATTTATTGATATTTTATATAGGATCTTATGTCTATGTTCATATTATCTCAGATTTTTTTTCTTGTAATAATAGCCTTGTCAGGCTTCATATCAGGATATTTGTGGGCTCATAAAATGAATTGAGAATTCTTTTTTTGTTTTTGTTTTGCTTTTTTTATTTTTTTATTTTTGTTTTTGTTTTTGGTCCTCTGGAAGTGTTTGTGTAAGATAGGTATTATTGATGTTGCTATTATTTTTGCCATAAATATTTTATGTAAAAATCACCAGTGAAACCATCTGGGACAGGAGTTTTCTTTGTAGAAAAGTTTTCAAGCATGGGCTCAATTACTTTGATACACGTAAGATTATTCAGATTTTCTATCTCATGTAAGTTTGGATAAGTTTTTAAAAATTTTGTTCATATCATTTTATCAGAATATTTAATAACTGGCCTTAAGTACTTCATAATATCTGCTTGTTAAATTTTTAATATCTGTAGGATCTAAAGCAATGCTTGCTTTTTAAGTCCTGGTATTGGTAATTTGTGTACTCTCTTCTTCTTTTCTTGATTAGGCTTTCTAGGGATTTAACATTAATCTTTTTTTAAAAAAAAAAACCTCTGAGCTGTCATACAACTAATTTCCTTTTTATTGATTCATGTTCTTTTATTTCCTCCTATGTGCTGTATTTGGATATGATTCACTATTTTTCTAGTTTCTTGGGAAAAAAATCTTAGATAATTGACATTTAACATTTCTGTTTTGCTAATATTTGTATTTAACCCTATACATTTCTAGATAAGTACCTATTTAGCTTTATCAAATAGGTTTTTATAACGTTTACTGAGACATAATTTATATTTAACAAATTGCACCCAATTTGACTTTACTTGTAATGAGTTCTAGCAAATTTATACATCTGTATAGCCACCACCACAATCAAAATAACGTTTTCATCACCCCCCAATTTTTTCTGTATTCTTTCCTGGACAATGCTTTCCTTCTGACTTCAAGAAACCATAAATATGCTTTCTGTTGATATAGATTAGAGTATCTTTTCCAGACTTTATATAAGTGGAATTATACAGTATATATTCTTCTGTATGTACCTTCTTTCATTCAGCACAAAGTTGCTTTTATTTATCTATTTTTAGGAGCCCTAACTCCAAATCAGAATAAAGTTTTTAGATTCATGTATATGGTGTGTGTCAGTATTTCATTCTCTTTTACTGCTGAATAGCATCCCACTGTATTAATATACCACAGTTTATTCATTTAGCCATTGATAGACATTTCAGTTGTTTTCAGTTTGATGCTATCAAGAATAAACCTGCTGCTATGGTTTGGATGCAGTTTGGCCCCACCAAAACTTTTGTCGAAATTTGATTCTCAATGTGGTGGTGTTGGGAGGTGGGGCCTACTGGGAGGTGTTTGGGCCATAAGGGCAAATCCCTTATGAATAGATTAATGTCCTCCCACAGAGGTAAGTGAGTTCTCACCCAGGAAAAAGTTAGTTCGTGCAAGAGCAGATTGTTAAAAAGAGTCTGGCTTCCTTGCTTTCTCTTGCTCCCTCTGTCACCGTGTGATCTCTTTGCACATGCCTGCTCCCTTTCCACATTGCACAGGAAGTGGAAGCAGCACGAGGCCCACAGCAGAGGTAGCTGCCCAGTTTTTGACTTTGCAGCCAACAGGATCATGAGCCAAATAAACCTCTATGTTTGGTTTACCTCAAGTATTCTTTATAAATTCCCCACCTCAAATATTCTGTTATAGCAACACTCAAAAGACAAAAACACCTTTGACAACATTTGCATACAATTTTATGTGTATACATTCCTATATTGCATACATTTATAGATTTGGAATTGCTACATCATATGGTATATATATGTATAACTTTATAAGAACCTCTCAAGTTGTTTTCCAAAGTGTTTGTACCATTTTCCAACCCTCAAACAATGTATGGGTGTTCCATTTACTCCTAGTCTTGCTAATTCTTGGTACTGTCAGTATTTAAAATTTTAATTCTTTTAATGCATGTAGTAGTGCTTCATGGTGGTTTTAGTTTGCATTTCTCTTATGATTAATTAGGTTGAACATTTTTTAATGTGCTTAAGGGCAATTTATCTCTTTTGTGAAGAATTTTTAAAAATTTCTTGTCCATTTTAAGTATTACTACTGAGTTGTAAGTGTTCCTTACATAATCTGAATACAAGTTCTTTATTACATAGGTATATTGCAAATATTTTCTCAGTTTTCAGCTTCCTTTAATTTTTTTTAATTTTTATGTTTCATTTTATAATCTCTACAGTTGTTTGAAATAGCTCTGTTAAGTCTCCCAAAAGCATACAAATATCAAATTAATTTCAACAGAGGAAGATGAATAACCTTCAATGGCAAATTAATTTCTAAGAAAATCGGTAAGTCCACTTAATAAAAAGACATCAAGAATGGAAATTAAATACATTAAGCAATATAAATTGCATTAAAAATCAATAAAACAATAGAATACAAGGGCACTTCAAAAACTTTGTAGAAAAATAGAATTGAAAGATAATGGAAATCTTCCCATGAACTTTTTATTTCTTTAAATTTTTCCTTTTTTTTAAAGACTAAGATCCTAGAAAATGTTTTCTGACTACAATAACAGAAGTAAATTTAGAAAACTCACAAATGTGTGGAAATTAAACATTCTCCTAAATGTGTAAAAAGAAAAATCATAGGGAAATTAGAGAGTACTTTAGATAAAGATCAAAGCAGAACATATCAAAATTTATAGGATGCAGGGCTCATGCAGTGCTTAGAGGAAAATTTATTTGTGTAAATATCTATTTTAAAAATAAAAGAAAAAAAAATCTCAAATCAGTAATGTAAACTTCTGCCTTAAAAAAATAGAAACAGTAGAGCAAACTAAACCAAAAGGAAGTATAAGTAAGAAATAGATTACAACAGAAATATATGAAATAGGGAATTAAAAAACAAATCAACAAGGCCAAAAGTTCGTTTTTTTAAAATATCAACAAAATTTGCAAACCTTTTAGACTGATCAAGAAAAAAGAGGGAAGACTGAAATTACTAAAATCAAAAGTAAAGGAGGGGCATTATTACATTGTCACTATGGCTTTTTGTGGTGGTAAGATTTAGTTTCTTTCTCATTTGCATTTTTGTTCTACCAATGAGTTTTGTTCTTTCTTGTGTATTTGTTGTAGGGATTATCATTTTTCTGATTCTAGACGTAGGACTTCCTTGAGGATTTCTTGTAGGGCTGGTCATGTAGTAGTGAATTCCTGCAGTTTTTGTTTGGAAAATACACTATTTTCCCTCATTTCTGAAGGATAGCGCAGATGGATATAGTATTCTTGGCTAGCAATTTTTTCTTTTAATATTTTGAATATATCATCCCATTTTCTTCTGGCTGGTAGAGTTCTGTTGAAAGTCTGCTGTTATATTGTGATAGGGGCTCCCTTATAGGTAACTTGATGCTTTTCTTTTGCTTCTTTTAATACTCTCTTTTCGGGGGTGCAAGGGTAATTTCTGGTGGTGGGTGTGCCCCCAGTGTGAATTTGGCCCTCACATCATGGGCAGGAGGGGTAACAATTAGCTTGTATCTCATGAATATTCTTAATAAGTAAAAATTAAAATAAAAAAGACTCTCTTTTTGTCTTTGAGCTTTGCCAGTTTGACAATAATGTGTCTTGGGGTGGATCTTTTTGGGTTGAATCTGCAGATCTTTGAGCCTCCTGGATCTGAAGGCCTGTGTCTTTCCCTATACCTGGGAAGTTTTCTGTTATTTTGTTGGATAGGTTTTCCATGCCTGTTCCTTTCTTGTTCCCTTCTGAAACACCCATGATTCAAATATTTGTGTGCTTCAGGTTGTCTGCTAGCTGTCTTAGATTTTCTTTATTTTTTGTAAATTCTTTTTTCCTTTTTTTTTTTCCACCTTGGTTATTTTGAAAAGACTATATTCAAGATCAGTAATTCTTTCTCCTGCTTGTTCTAACCTACTGTTTAAGCTATCACTTGTGTTTTTTATTTTGTTGAGTGAATCAGTTCCATGAGTTCTGTTACATTCTTTTAAAAGTTATTAATCTCTTTGTAAATTTCCTCCTTCATACCCTGGATTTTTTTCTTATTTCATTATGTTGTCTGAGTCTTCTCATATCTCAGTGAGTTTCCTTAAGATTGTTGCTTAGAATTCCTTTTCAGTCATTTCTAGAGTTTCCTGCTTTATAGGGTCTGGTATTTGAGAATTACTGTATTCTTTTGGTAGCATCATATTTTCTTGGTTTTTCATATTTGTAGTATCTCTATGTTGATGTCTAGCCATCTGATGGAGCAGTTGCTTCTATTACTCTGGAGTGGGCTTTGAGGACAGAGACATCCTCTCCTTTTTTCTGGTCTCCTCTGGTGACTCTTCTTGTGTTAATGCAGTCAAGGGACCAGTGGGCCACCTCTATGGTGGCTGCCCCTGCTGTGGCTTTGAGCAGCTTTTTCCACAGCCATGGCTGTGGTGGGCCACCCATGTGGAAGTGGTGTCTTTGTCATGCTTGCTTGCCTGCTTTTGGGTGGAGAAGGCTGTGGCCCTCAGCTCCTATCCTAGACACTGGGCATGCTTTCTTGCCTGCTTCCAGGTGGAGGGGGCTGTGGCCCACATCTCCTTGCCTAGGACCCCAGGTATGCTCTCTTGCCTGCTTCTGGGCACAGAGGGCTTTGGCCCTCACTCCTTGCCTAGGACCTAAATTTTCTTAGTGTTGTCTTTTGAAGAGCAGACGTTTCTGATTTGGATGGATATTAATTTATCATTTCTTTTTTCTGGATAATACCTTTTTGGTTCTATCTAAGAAATCTTCACCTAACCTAGGATTCTGAAATTTTTTTCTCCTATGTTTTCTTCTAGAAAGTATATGGTTTTAGATTTTGTGTATAGGCCTGCAATCCATTTTGTATTACTTTTTCTGTTCACAGATTTTGATATGTTGCATTTTTTGTATCATTTGATTACAAGTATTTTCTGAGCTCATTGTCATTCTACCTTGACCTTTGGTTATGCAGAAGTATATTCATTAGTTTTAAAGCATTTGTGTATTTTCTGATTATCTATCATAGATTTCTTGCTTAATTACACTGTGGTCAAAGAACACACTGCATTATTTCAATCATTACAAACTTGTTGAGATATACTTTATGGTCCAGTCTCTGGTCTATTTTGGTTAACGTTCAATATTCAATTGAAAATAATGTGGAAGTAAGAATTTTCATTTGAAAAGTCCACAGTTAGATGTAATGTTCTATAAATATTGATTTGATCAAGTTGGTTAATAGTGTTTTGTAAATCTTCCCTATTCTAAGTCATTTACTTTTTGCTTGTCCTGTGAGCCACCAAGAATGGTGTCTTCAAATCTCCAACTGTGATTGGAGATTTTTTTCTTTTATTTCTTTTATTCTATCCTTTTTTCTTTTATTTCTATCAATGATTATATGTTTTGGGGCTATATTATTTAGTGCATAAAAATTTAATATTGTTATATTTTCCTATTGAATTGACCCTTTTGTCAATATGTAGTATTCTTAATCTCTATTCTTTTAAATCATAAATTTTTTTTCTGATATTAATATAAACCAAAAAAAAATTTTTTTTTTTTTTTGGAAAATGTTTGCATGGTGTGATAGGCTGAATTCCAATGTGGTCCCCAGATTCTCAGCCCCAGATTGAACTAATAGTTTTCTCCTTGACTTTTGTTCTATTGTTATCATATATTTTATTTACACATATGTTTAAACATCAAAAGGTGCTATTATTGTTTTAAGCAATGTTCATTTATATTTACATATTTAGTTATTCTAGTGCTCTTTATTCTTTCCTCAAGTTCTTTATTCTAAATAGGATCTTTTTTCATTCTACCGGATTGTTTTGTCATTTAGCATAGTGTTCCGTTCCAGTGGATTATCTCAGCTTTTGTCTGAAATATCTTTATGTTGCATTTATTTAGGAAGATATTTTCACTTGGAATAGCATTCTAAGCTGGCATTTTGGGGCTTTTTAGCACAAGATAAAATGACATTTCATTGTTTCCTGACTTCCAGAGTTTCTATTAAAAAGTCAATTATGAGTTATTTTGCTGTTTTTTTTTTCATTCTAGCTGCTTTTCAGATTTTCTCTTTTTCTTGGTTTTCAAACATTTTTTCATAAGAGATGTGCCTTGGTGTGGAGAGTTTTTTGTTTGTTTTAAAATCAGACTTAGGGTTTGTAGAGCTGCTTGAGACTCTGCTATCACGTCTTTCATCAGTGTGGGGAAATTCTCAGCCAGGTTTCTTCAAATATTGCTTTTGCCCCGTTTTCTCTCTTCCTCATTCTAGGATTCTAATTATAAGTAGGTTAGAACTTCTCACCATGTTCCAGATGTCTCTTAAAGTTTTCTGTATTCCCCCCTCCTTTTTTTTTTTTTTACCTTTCTGCAGATAAAACTGGCTATTTTCTACTTACCTATCTTTCTTTTATCTAATATCTATTATGCTGTTTTTAATCTATTAAACTATTTTGAGTTCTTAATTTTAATCAAATCTTTATTTCTGGAATTTTTTATCCTCTTTTTATATAGATTATACTTATCTTCAAAAATTCTCCATTCTTTTCTCTTTTTTCTTGAATTCATTAATGTTTATTTTAACAACTTTGGCTGTTAACTGCAGTAGCTGAATTGCTTCTGGGTCTATTCCTATGTCTGTTTTACTTGCTATCTGGTCAGCTGATATTTTTTATCCCCTGCATGACTTTTAATATTTCATTTGATACCAACCATTATAGATGAAAAAATTGTAGAGATCCCTAATTTATCTTCCTCCAAAGAAGACTAAGTGTTATTTTAGCAGATAGCTAGACTATTAATGGATCATCTGATTTCACTGATTAGCTTTGGGCTTTGTTAAAGTTGGACTATTTCAGTTTTGCCCTTACTTCTAAAGCATGGTCCTTCTGGGATCTCAATGGAAACTTCAAGGTGCTTAACAAGCCTCTTTAACCTGGCAGGGATTCCTCTTGAGTTGTAACTTCTGCCTTTCCAGAATTGGGCAGCTGCTGAAATCTGTGCTTGTGCTTTTAGCCTCTGGTGCTGCTTTTTCTGGGGTTTCTCTTATTTTCACTATGTACAGCTTAAGAGTAATTGAAAAGTTGAGGAAAATTTGGGGGCTACTTCCTCTAGTATATTGCCTCTTCCAGTGGCACCCCTAAACTCTTACAGAAACAGTGTTAATTTCTGCTTGGGCTCTATGAACTGGAAACTGCTCACAGAGGAAATGCTAAGTAAATGTGAAGCTCACCTCTGATGGTTCCTTTCTCTCAATGATCTTAGCTGATGTCAGCCAGCTTCTGTCATGAGTCACACAGTACTGTCACAATGGAAACATAAGTGGAGTGGCCATGGTGGCAGAGATAGAGGTTATACATATGTCCACAACATGTGCTGCCTCTTTCCAAGACAAATCTAGTTACTGTGACTGTTGAATGTTCAATTTTCCCACAACAAAGAAAAATGCTAAGTACCAATATGATTACCATCCCACTGGGAGAAAGACACTTGTTGGCAGCTTGGCTTCATTGGACCCCTTCTATCTGGAAGCAGCAGCAATTTATATGACTGGAATCAACCCATACTCTGGGTATATGTTTGCCTTTTCTGCTTGCAGAGCCTCAGTCAAAACCACTCACTATCTTGGAGTCTACAGAGTGTTTGACCCATTGGCGTTGGGTTCCATGTAACACCACATCAAACCAAGGAACCCACTTTATAGCAAATTAGGTAAAAGAGTGTGCAAATGATAATGGGATCCACTGGTCATGTCAAATACTACATCCCAAGAAGCTGCCAGTGGAGGAGATGAAGTGGCCTGTTGAAGGTGCAGGTATAGATGGCCTGATTCCAAAGGCAGAACAATTCCTTCAGGAAACTCATCAAGAGTCCTTTTGAGCTATAAACTACAGCTGCTGCTAAGGGACCAGCCAGCAAGAAGAGGAGTCACCATCCTGACAGGGATATGTAATCCTGATCATTAGAGGAGTTTGGGCTATTGTTACGCAATAGGAGAAGGGAGGAATGTGTCTGGCATTCAGGTCGTACACTTTAATACTAGATTGCCTCGTGGTACGATCTTGCCCCATTTTGATAGTAAATATACAGTTGCAGCAGCCATAGCCTGTGAAGCATATGGTGACCAGGAGCTCAGGGGTGAGTGTGTGGGTTATGCCACCCGGTGAGCTACCAAGACCAGTGGAAGTGCTAGCTGAGGTTGAGAAGCATCTAGAATGGATATCAGAGGAGGGGAAACAATGTCGGTTGCAGCTCTAAGATCAGCTGCAGCAAGAGGGGAGGCTGCAGTCCACCCCTCTGCCTCTTATGCTTCTTCCAGGAAAAGTGACCCAACAGAATCCTGGAGCTGCTTCTCCAAAAACTTATTTGAAGAAGTGAATGCAAATGGTGAATGATGTGGGCTGTAGTGGATGTCACACTGTGCCACCCCGTCCTCCCTTCAGAACCAAAGGATTTACTCTCCAGCTGCTAGGAGTGCTGCTGACAGCCCTCAACTGAAGAGAGCCACCTTGCCCAAGAGTACACCTTGTTCCTGGGACAGCCCTCATACCATGACTGGTCAACATAGGGGCAAAGATTTGGCCCTCCCACTCAAAGTTGTGGTAATTTTGAAAGGCCGTCTCAGCTCTGGGGCTCTTTCTGGGGTCAGCTGATGCCCTTACTGAGATCGTATAGCAGCTTAACTTCTCCTGCCACCCAATCCTGCTTCCTTCTCTTCTCTTCTACAGGTTGTGATACCAAAAGCCTCCATACAAATTTCTATCTCACAGTCGGCTTTCTGAGGAACCCAACCTGGGATAGCCTCCTTCCCTGCCTCTCATGTCTTGAAAATCTAGACTTTAGTTATGAAACTGTGCAGCTAAGATTGCTTTTAATTTTCCACTATTATAAACACAGTTTTGATAACCCGAAAAGAAAATGTTGTAATCATTCTTAATTGTTTCCATGGGCTGTAAGAAATGGAATTTATTACACATATTGATAAGGTCTTTTAATGCACATGCCAAATTCCTTCCAATAGCTTTGCATTCTCACCAGCTGTATATGAGAGTACCTCTTGCCCCAACATCTTTGCCTACATTGGGCAATCACATCCTTCTAAATAATGGCTGTTTTGACATTGCCTTCTCTAAATTTGAGAATTTTCGCATCTCATGAAGATCAGAAAAAGAGCCTTCTTTTTTTTTTAATTGACATGTACATATTTATGGGGTACAGAGTTATATTTCAATACATGTATACAATGTGTTAAAGTTGAAAAAATTATAGAGACAAATCTCCAAGAAAATGTTTTATTTGAGAATTGGGCATTGCTATGGGAGTAAGCACGCCATATGTGCATATTCAGAGAGGTAAAGGAAGACAAAGGTTTTTAAAGGTAAAAGAGAAAAGTACACTTAATTTGTTTTGAAACAAAGAGAACACTGGTTACAAAGGCTTATCAAAGGATTTGACGCCAGTTCATTAGTGGAGACAATGTCGGACAAATGTTGTTATACATCCAGCTAGCTGTCCTTGTGACTCATGTAGCAAGGTGCAGTTGCAAAGTCCTTGGCAAAAGTTTTTGCGTCTTTATAATGGTTCTAATCATAGGCATGTGTGCATGAGTGCCCTCCCTTCTCAGCCTCCTGGCTTTATTTTTTGTAGAGTTTGATACACATGATTGTGTGCCACACATGATCATTTTTATTCAATTCTGACAATGTTCACAAATGTGTGATGATCAAATCAAGGCAATTAGCATATCCATCATCACAAAAATTTATCATTTCTTTGTTATGAGAGCATTTGAGCTCCTAGCGATTTATAAACATACAATAAATTATCATCAGAATTGGGTAATGTTCCAGATCCAACCTCAGAGTTATAAAGGTTTTATAAGAATCCAAATATAACTTTCCATGTCCTCTCACCAATTCCACTCCCAACCAATACCTTGACAAACCACATTCACATAATACAGCACATTCTCCCCTTTCCCATCTTGGTATCAGGAGGGCTATACTGACTCTAAGGTGATGAGCAGGCCTACTTAGGCACTAGGCATCCATGAGCAGGTGTAAAAGGAATAAAGTTACCTCATCGTGCACATGTATGGTCATTTGAGGCTCTCCACTAACATCCTGGGAATGAACGCAAGGGAAGAGACTCTGGTCTAGTATGTGCCCTGCTCCCTGGACCTGGATTCCAAACCAGGCCCTGTACTCAGCTAGGTGTTCTCTCTGAGGACAGACTCCATCTCTGGCCCTTGTTTGTCTACTGGCACCAGAGTTGCCACTCTACAGCTTCCCACAAGGAAGATTCTGAGGCCTCAGAATCTCTGGGGTGGGAGGAAGAGTGGGGGAGCTATACCATGCACAGGCTCACACAGGACTTTTCTTTTGCCATGGCCTGAGCTTGGCCCTGGGTTTTCCTCCACTGAAGCTCTTGAGGCCCGAGCTCTGCTTCACTAACATCTTTTCCTAGGGTGTATATAAAACCCGTGGGATTTCAGTACCTCTTTAAAATATTTTATTTGTTGAATAAATACAGGTAATTTCTGCTTGTAAAAAGCCAGATGTGACCTGTATTATAATTATTTTAATAGTCAAGATGAGAAAAAGAAACAAGATTTAATGATTAAAACCAAGGACATGATTGAATAAACCACTGGGATCCATCAAATGGCCATCAAGCCATTATAAATTATACTGTGGAAGAATATTTAGTTATCTGTGAATAGTGTTAAATGCAAAACATTAACAGAAATATGTAAACTGCCAATTCATTCAAGGCACATTTGGGCATCCAGCCTGTTTTCAGTTTTAGGGTCATTATTAATTAAGCTTCTATGAGTATTTGTGTACAGGATTTTTTGTGGACATATGTTGTCATTTATCTTAGGAAATACTTAGGAGTGGAATTGTTGGTGTATGGGTAGGTGTATGCTTAGTTTATAAGAAGCTGCTTTTTACATACTACTGACAGTGTATGAGCGCTCTGGTTGTACCACATCTCATTATTAGGTATTATCAGTTTTTTTGATTTAGCTATTCTGGTGAGTTTGAAATGATATCTTACTGTGGTTTTAATATTTTTTCTTTTTTTGGTAAATGGTAATGGTAAACAATTTTTCATGCGCTTATTGGCCATTCAGATATCTTGTTTTGTGAAGGGTCTGTCAAAGATTTGGCTCATTTTTACTGAGTTGTTAATCTTTTCTTTCATTGAGTTGTAAAAGTTATGGAAACACCCTGGATACCAGATCTTTGTCAAATATATGTTTTACAAATATTTTCTCCACATCTGTTGCTTGCCTATTCATTTTCCTCATGGTGCCCTTCGATGCACACAAGATTTTACTTTTGATGAGGTTCAAACGATAAATTTTTTCTCTTATACTATTTTTCTCTTATGGTATTGCTTTTTGCAACCTAAGAAATCTTTGCCTATGCCCAAGTCATAAGGATGTTCTCTTACATTTTCCTCTAAAAGTTCTGGGGTTTTCGCTTTTATGTTTATACGGTACATCTTGTATTAATTTGTTTTGGTACAATGTGAATCAAGATTCACTTTTTTCCGTATGGATATCCACTTATTCCAATGGTTTTTATCATGCTTTTCTTTCACCATTACATTACTTTGGTGGCTTTGTTGAAAATCAAATGACCATATAACTGTGGGTATATTTCTGGCAATCTAGTCTGTTCCACTGATCTATATACCAATCCTTATGCCAGTATCAGATTGTTTTGATTACTAGAGTCCAAATGTCTATCAATAGGAGAGTCAATAACCTATGGCATATTCATATAATGAAATATTACTCATCAATAAAAAGGGACAAATTACCTATACATACAGCATGTATAGAAACATTATCCTATGTGATAGAAACCTTAGGAAAAAAGAGCACCTACTGTATGATTTCACTTCTTTGAAGCCCTAGAACAGGCAAAAATAATCTACAGTGGGAACAAGTGAAAACAATGGTCCCGCCTGGGGACCAGGGTTGGGAATTGACTGAAAAGGAGCATGAGGGAATTTTCTAGAATAATGCCAATTTCCTATACCTTGATAGGGCTTGGGTTGCAAAAGTACGTTTGTTAAAATTCAGTGAATATACACTTAAAGTTTGTATATTTTATTGTTTGTAAGTTTAACTTAAAAGAAAAAAAAATTTTTTTAAATCAAACTCTACCAATGTCCATATGCTGAAGTGTACAGGAGCACGTGTGTTGATTCACTTTAAAGTGCATCAGAAAATAAGACGGACTGATGGATGAACAAGTGAATAAATGTGTGATAAAATAAGTATAGTTGAAGGTCAAAGGTAGAATTTAGGTGGTGTGTATATAGGAGTCTACTGTAAATCATTCAATTTTCATGTATATTAGAACATTTTCATAATACGATGCTGGAAAAATACAACTAGGGATTTCTGGTGCTAGCAACAATGGAGCAGGTGGTATAAACTATAATGCCCAGACAAAAATATAACAAAAAACAGGTTGATAATGCTGGAGAGCAATTAATTAGTGTCTGCAATCCTTGGTAGAAAGGAAGCTTATAAATTAAACTTCGCATTCTTTTAGACTTTCACTGTAGTAACATTTTTTGAGCCAGGACAGGGAGTTGAAGCCCAAAAGGGAACAGCATCTCACTGCAGAGAGAGAAAGAGAAAAGATCAAAGCTCGGGAGTTGGTGGCTTTGATTTAATAGTATAGTGACAGAGAGGGGAGAACCACAGAGAGGGCACTTAAGAAATGTGCATGAAAAATTGCCCTTGGGTCCATGGCCAACTCCTGGACTCTATCTATAAAAGACCAGACTCCAGGAGGCCTGGCAGAGAGCAGTTGTTGGGAACCTAAGAGATAAGTGGAAATTCTGAAGGACACACAATGCTGAAACATGATAAAATTTAGACCCAGCCAGAATGATTAGACCTCGGCGAACATTCTGTGAATTCAGTGGAGAGTCCAGATAGCCCACACCCTGGGAGTTAGAACCATTCTCTAGGAATAACGGTTATGACTAAGGGGTAAAGACAAAATAAAAGTAGACACATCTTAGCAAAGCATAAAACCAAACTTTGACTAGATTTAGGTATCTACCAGTAATTGAATTGCCTGCCAGAATAAATCTCAGCATTCTATAGAGGAGGAAGGCATTCAGAGCTTCTAAAACGTATATTTATCATCCACAATGTCCAGAAAAGAGTAAAAATTAAATTGGCTATCAAAAAAGGAAATAATAGGTGACTGATAATAGAATAGTCGATCAAAACAGATCCAGAAATGTTCCAGATATTGGAGTTAGCAGTCAAGGACTTCAAAATTGTTATGATTTATAAGTTTAAAAAGAGAAGAAAAGTGGTTGACAATTGATTAAAAGATGGAATTGAGTATTTCAAAACAGAATTAAAATCTACAAAACGTCAAGTGGAGATTCTAGAACTGAATCTAGTACAATATCTGAAATTCAGTGGATGACTTTAGCAGCAGAGTTACAGCAGAAAACAACATACTAAACATGAAAACAAGTCAATAAAAAATATACAAATTGAATAACAGAGAGGAAAGGGCAGAAAAATCATAAGAGGCTGCTGGGATATGGTCAAAAGTTCTAACTTACATGTAATTAGGTCAAAATGAAATCACAGGGGAAATTCTAGGTACAAATGAAAGTGAAAACACAACACAGTGCTATAAATGTTACATTAAAAAAAGAAGACAGGCCTTGATTCAATGCCCTAACATCACACCTTAAGGAATTAGAAAAAGAGGAAATAAACCCAAAGGTAGCAGGAGGAAGGAAATAATAAGATTAGAGTGGAGAAAAAAAAATAGAGAATAGAAAAAAAAAAAGAGATAAATCATCTAAACCTAGAGTTCCTGGAAAAGATTGAGAAAATCGACAAACTTTTAGCTAGATTGACTAACTAAAAATGAGAGAAGACCCAAATAACTAAAACCGGAAATGAATGAAGGGATATCAATACTAATATTATAATGATAAAAATATAATAAGAGAGTACTATAGACAATTGTATGCCAACAAATTGGATAACTTAGATGAAATGGACAATTTCAGAGAAACACACAACCTACCAGACTGAATCACGAAGAAATAGAAAATCTGAATAGACTTATAAAAAGTAAGGCAGTTGAATCAGTAATCAAATCCTCTCAACAAGGAAAAGCTCAGGATGGAGGGAGTACTTCAGAACTTACTCCATGAGGCCAGCATTACCCAGATACCAAAGTCAGACAAAGACACTATAAGAAAAGAAAACTACAGACCAATATCCTTGATGAATATTGATGCAAAATTTTTCAGCAAAAATACTAGCAAATCAAATTCAACAACATATTAAAGGTTTATATACAGTGAGATAGGAAAAATAAGGTCTAGTGGTGTACAGTAGTGCTAGGCATCTATAATTAACAATAATTTATTGTATGCTCTCAAATGGCTACAAGAGAGAAGCTCAAATGTTCTCATCACATGCTCGGGGTGTAAGCAAGGAGTCAAGGGCTGTAGCCCCCTTGCCCAGAAGCAGGCAAGAGAGCATACCCAGAGACCTAGACAAGAAGCTGAGGGCCACAGCCCCCTCTGCCCAGAAGCAGGCATGAGAGCATGCCAAAAACAACACTTCCACATGGGTGGCCCACCACAGCCACAGCTTCCAAAAAAGCAGCTCAATGCCACAGCAGCAGCCACATCCACTGTACTGGTGGCCTGCCAGACATTTGACTGCATTAACACAAAGAGAGTCACCAGAGGAGAATGGAAGAAAAAGAGGATGTCTTTCTCCTCAAAGCCCACTCCAGAGTAATAGAAGCAATTGCTCTACCAGATGACCAGACATCAATGTAGAGATACTAGGAATACAAAAACCCCAGAAAATATGACGACACCAGAAGAATATGTAATTCTCATAATACCAGACTCTACTGAGCAGGAAAACCCTTGAAATGACTGAAAAGGAATTCCAAACAGCAATCTTAAAGAGACTCACTGAGATATAAGAAGACTCAGTTAGACAACATAATGAAATGAGAAAAGATAAACTCCAGGATATGAAGGAGGAAATTTACAAAGAGATCAATACTTTAAAAAAGAATGTAGTAGAACTCATGGAACTCAAAGATTCACTCAGTGAAATAAAAATCACAAGTGATGTCTTAATAGCAGCAGGCTAGAAGACGCAGAAGAAAGAATTTCTGATCTTTTGAAATAACTGAGGAGGACCAAAAAAAAAAAAAAAAAAAGGAAAAAGAATTTAAGAAAATAAAGAAAATCTAAGCGAGCTAGCAGACAACCTTATCTGCACAAACATTGGACTCATGGGTGATCCAGAAGGGGAGGAGAAACGAAAAGGCATGGAAAAAACTATTCAATGACATAACAGAAAACATCCCAGGTATGGGGAGAGACATGGACCTTCAAATCCAGGACTCAAAGATCCCCAAACAGATTCACGTAAAAAGATCCTCTCCAATACACATTACAGTCAAACTGGCAAAGCTCAAAGACAAAGAGAGAGTCTTAAAAGAAACAAGAGGAAAGTGTCAAGTCACATATAAGGGAGCCCCTATCACCCTAACAGCAGACTTCTCAACAGAAACTGTAAAGGCCAGAAGAAAATGGCATGATATATTCAAAGCACTAAAAGAAAAAAACTGCCAGCCAAGAATACTATATCCATCTAGGCTATCCTTCAGGAATGAGGGGAAAATAGTGTATTCTCCAAACAAACAAAAACTGCAGGAATTCACCACCACATGACCAGCCCTACAAGAAATCCTCAAGGGAGTCCTGCATCTGGAATCAGAAAAATGGTAATCACTACTATGAATACACAAGAAAGAACAAAACTCATTGGCAGAACAAAAATGAAAATGAGAAAGAAACTAAATCTTACCACCACAAAAAGCCATAGTGACAATATAATAACGCCCCTACTTTATTTCTGATTTTACTAATTTTGGTCTTCTCTCTTTTTTGTTAGGTGGACTAGATAAAGGTTTGCTAACTTTGTGGATCTTTTCATAGAATCAACTTTTGGTTTTGTTGATTTTCTCTATTGTTTTTTAATTCCCTATTTCATATATTTCTGTTGTAATCTTTGTTATTTCCTACTTATATTTGCTTTTGGTTTAGTTTGCTCTACTTTTTCTATTTTTTTAAGGTAGAAGTTTACATTACTGATTTGAGATTTTTCTTATTTTTAATATAGGTGTTTACAAATATAAATTTTCCTCTAAGTACTGCATGAGACTTGCATCCTTTAAATTTTTGATATGTTGCACTTTGATCTTTATCTCAAAGTACTCTCTGATTTCCCTGTGAGTTTTCTTTTTACACATTGTTTATTTAGGAGAATGTTGTTTAATTTCCACACATTTGTGAGTTTTCCAAATTTCCTTCTGCTGTTGTAGTCAGAGAACACATTTTCTAGGATCTTAGTCTTTTTTAAAAAAAAAAGAAAAAATTTAAACAACAAAAAGCTCATGGAAAGATTTACATCATCTTTCAGTTCTGTTTTTTCATGGAGTTTTTTCATGTGCCCTTGTGTTTATATTCTTTTATTGATTTTTGATGCAATGTATGTTGCTAAATTTAGACATTTAATTTCTGTTCTTGATTTCTTTTTATTAAGTGGACTTATTGATTTGCTTACAAATTAATTTGCCTTTGAAAAGGATATTCACCTTCCTCTGTTGAAATTAATTTGATATTTGCATGTTTTGGGGAGACTTTAGAGACCTAGTTCAAATAATTGTAGAGATTAGAAAAAGAAATATGTAAAGTTATATAAGTTTTACATCTCCAGTTTTGTTGAAAATTTGAAGCTCTGCTTTCTACAGAGTATTTTGTTATGCACCTGTTTTTCATTTCATGTATTTGTTATTTGAACAAATAAATGTGCATATATTTTTTTAAGTTCTCATCACAAAGAAATGATAAATTTTTGCAATGATGAATTTGCTAACTACACTGATTTAACCATTACACAGTGTATACATGTACATTTCAATTAAATAATAATTTTTCTTAAATAAAAAAAGGATTATACACCTTTTGATCAAGTAGGATTTATTCCTAGAATGCATGGTGGTTCAACATGGGAAAATAAATCAATGTAAGCACCACATTAACAGAATGAAAGGGGAAAACCCATATCATCATCTCCATTAATACAGAAAAAGAATTTAATAAGATTCTATACTCTTTCATAATAACAATTAAAAAACACTCAACAAACTAGCAATATAAAGAAACCACCTCCACATAGTAAAAGCCATGTATGAAAAACCCACAGCCAATATCATAGTCAGTGATGAAAGACTGAAAGTTTTCCCTCTAAGATAGGAACAAGAATGTCCACTTTCAACACTTCTATTCAACATAGTAGGGGAAATCTAGCCATGGCAATTAGGCAAGAAAAATAATTAAAAGGCATCCAAATTAGAAATAAGGAAGCAAATGATCTCTGTTTTCTGATGACATAATCTTATGTGTGAAAACTCTAAAAATTTCATAAATAAACTGTTAAAACTAATAAACAGCAAAGTCACAGGATTTAAATTAACATTCAAAAATCAGTTGCATTTCTATATACTAACAATAAATAATCTGAAAAGTAAATTAGAAAAATAATTCCATTTACAATAACATAAAAAGAACAAAATATTGAAGAATAAACAATAAAGTAGGTGAAAGACTTGTACACTGAAAACTAAAAACACATTGCTGAAAGAAATGACACAAATAAATGAAAAGCCATTTCATATTCAATGATTGAAAGACTTAATATTGTTAAGTGTCAATACTATCCAAAGCAATGTACAGATTCCCTGGCAAAATCACAACAATGTCTTCTGCAGAAATAGAAAATTTTATCTTAAAATTTATATGGAATCGTAAGGGACCCCAAATAATCAAAACAATGTTAAAAAGGAACAAAGTTGGAGGCTTCATACTTTCTGATTTCACAACTACAAAGCTATGGTAATCAAAATGATGTGGTACTTTCATAAAGACAGACACATAGCCCAGTGGAATACTAGAGAGCCCAGAAATAAACACTTGCTTTTATGGTTAATTGATTTTTGATGATGATTGTGAGAACACACAATTGGGAAAGAACAGGCTCTTCAATAAATGATGTTAGGAAACTGGAAATTCATATGCAAAAAAATAAAAGAAAATGTGGATTATTGCTTTCTACCATACAAAAAAATTACCTCAAAATGACTCAAAGACATAAACATAAGAGCTCAAATGACAGAACTCTTAGAAGAAAACATAGGGGGAAACCCCATGACATTTGATTTGACAATAATTTCTTGAATTATTCACCAAAAACAATTTTTCAGCAAAAACACAGACAACAACAACAAAATAGATAAATTGGACTACATCAGAGTTAAAACTTTTGTGCATCATAGAATACTGTCAACAGCATAAAATGGCAACCACTAAATGTGAGAAAGTATTTGCAAATAATAGCTCTGATAAGGGATTGAGATTAAGGATATATAAAGAACTTATAAAATTCAACAACAAAAAATAAACAACTCAATTGAAAAGTAAGCAATGGATTTGAATAGACATTCAAGATTAAAAAGAAAAAATATGTAAAATAATGATAGCTACAATAATTTGTTAACAGATACAACAAATCCTCAACAAAATACTAGCAAACTTAATTCAACAGCACATTAAAAAAGATTATTCACCATGATCAAGTGATATTTATCCCTAGGATGCAAGGATGGTTCAACAAATGAAACTCAATAAATGTGATACACCACATTAACAATGAAGGACAAAAACCATGCAATCATCTCAATAGATGCAGAAGAGCATTTGACAAAATGCAACTCTGAACAAATTAGATTTAGAAGGAATGAAGGGGATGGCCAGTTAGCTTACCTGGTTACACACAGCTTTGTAACACCATGGTCAATTGTTCAGATTCCCAGAGTGGCCAGCCGAGAGAGAGAGAGAGAGACAGAGACAGAGACAGAGAGACAGAGACAGACAGAGAGAGAGAGAGACAAAGAGAGAGAGAGAGAGACAGAAAGAGAGACAGCGACAAAGAGAGAGAGAGAGAGACAAAGAGAGAGAGAGAGACAGAGACAGAGACAGAGAGAGAGACAGAGACAGACAGAGAGAGAGAGAGACAGACAGAGAGAGAGAGACAGAGACAGAGACAGAGAGACAGAGACAGACAGAGAGAGAGAGAGACAGAGACAGACAGAGAGAGAGAGACAAAGAGAGAGAGAGAGAGAGACATAGAGAGAGACAGAGACAAAGAGAGAGAGAGAGACAAAGAGAGAGAGAGAGAGAGAGAGACAAAGAGAGAGAGAAAAAGTGCCTCAACACAAAAAAGGACAAATATACTCAACGGAGAAAAGTTAATCCTCTAAGATGAGGAAGAAGACAATGACACCCCTTCTAACCACATCTTTCTACGTACTACTGAAGTCCTAGCCAGAGCAACTAGGCAAGAGAAAGAAATAAAAGGCATCCGAATTGGAAAAGAAGTTATACTGTCTCTGTTTGCAGACTACATGATATTAAATATAGAAAATCCTGGAAACTCCACCAAAAATGTGTGAGATCTAATGAACAAATTCAGTAAAGTTGCAAAGTACAAAATTAACATACAAAAATCAATAGTGTTTCTACATACTAACAATAAACTATTTTTTAAAAAATCAAGAAAACAATCCCATTAACAATAGCTACAAAAAAATTAGTAATACATTTAACCAAAGAGGTAAGAAACACTGAAAACTATAAAACATTGATGAAAAAAATGGAAGACACAAATACATGGAAAGATGCTCACTAATTTAAAAAATTAATGCAATCTCTATCAAAGTTTTTCAAAGAAATAGAAAAAACAATCTTGAAATTTTTAAAAAACTAAAAACACGAAAGACCTTGAATAGCCAAAGCAATCTTGAGCAAAAAGAACAAAGCTGGAGGCATCACACTACCAGATTTGAAAGTCTACTACAAAGCTATAGCTATGAAAACAACATGGTACTGGTATAAAAGCAGACACTTGACTAATGGAATAGAATAAAGAGCACAGAAATAAATCCATGCATTTATGGTCACTTGATTTTTGGCAAAGATGCCAAGAACAACGGGGAAAGGACAGGCTCTTTAATAAGTGGTGCTCAAAAAATTCTATCTATATGCATAAGAATAAAATTGAACCCTATCTCATGCCATTTAAAAAATCAGCTCAAAATGAATTAAAGACTTAAATGTAAGACCTGAAATTGTAAAACTCCTAGAAGAAATATAAAGGAAAACCTCCATGACATTGGTGTGGGCAATGCTTTGTTTGGATATAAATGAAAACCACAGAGAAAAAACCCCAAAAAACAAAAATACTCAAAAGTAGACAAATGGGATTACGTCAAATTAAAAATCTTCTGCACAACCAAGAAAATAATCGCCAAAGTGAAGACATAACCTATGGAGTGGGAGAAAACATTTGCAAACAATAATCTGATATGGGGCTAATATCCAAAATATATAAGGAAAACCAGCAATTCACTAGTGAGAAAACAAATAGCCTGATTAAAAAATGGGCAAAGGGTCTGAATAGACTTTCTCAAAAAAAGACATACAAGTGGCCATCAGGTATATGAAAAAATGCTCAGTATCACTAATCATCAGGAAACTTCAAATTAAAATCACAGTGAAATATCACCTCACAGCTGTTAGAATAGCTATTATCAAAAAGACAGAAGATAACAAGTGTTGGAAAAGATATGGAGAAAAGGAAACCTTTGCACACTGTTGGCAGGAATGTAAATTAGTATACCCATTATGGAAAACTACATAGAGGCTTTTCAAAAAAATCAAAAATAGAACTACCATATGATCCAGTAATCCCACTTCTGGATATATACCCAAAGGAAAGGAAGTCACCACCTCATAAAGATATCTGTACTCTTATGTTCATTGCAGCATGATTCATGATAGCCAAAGTATGGCAAACGAAGTGTCCATTCACAAATGAATAGATAAAGAAAATGTGGTATACACTCCGATACATAGTGAAAAACTATTCAGCCTGGAAAAAGAGGGAAATCCTGTCTCTGCAACAACATGAGTGAACATGGAGGACACTATGTTAAGTGAAATAAACCAGGCACAGAAAGACAAAGGTCACACGAATTCACTTATAGTGGTTTGTGTAATCTAAAAAAGTTGAAATTATGTAGGTAGAGAGGAGAATGGTGTTACTAGAGGCTGAGGGGTGGGGAAATTGGGGAGATATTGGTCAAAGGGTACCAAATTTCAGTTAGAAGAAATAAGTTCAAGAGCATTATTGTACATCATGGTGGCTATAGTTAATAACAATATATTGTATGCTTGAAATTGCTAGAAGAGTAGATCTTAAGTGTTTCCCCCCATACAAAAATAAATATGTGAGTTAGTGCATATATTAATCAATTTGATTAAGCCATTCCACAATGCATACTTGTATCAAAACATCATGTTGTATACCATAAATACATACAATTTTTTTTTATGACTTTGTTTTTTGGTGTTAGCATCACCACACAATAACCAATCTAGCTAACCAGCTAGCTCTTGCAATTTTATTTGTCCAGTAAATTAAATAAATAAAAAGTAGACAATTAACATGAATAAACATTTTTCAGAGAAGATATACAAATGGCCAATAAGCACATGAAAATATGATCAGCATTATTAATCAGGGAAATGCAAATGAAAACCACAATTAGATACCACTTTACACCCATAAAAATGGCTATTATTGAAAAGACAGAAAGTAACAAGAGTGGGTGAGGATGAGAATTTGGAACACTTGTGCATTACTGGTGGGAATGTAAAATGATGCAGTTGCTTTTTAAAAACAGTATGCTAATACCTCAAAAAAATAAAACTTATAAATACCATATGAAAAAGCAGTTTCACTTCTGGATATATTATCAATAGAACTGAAGGCAGGAACTCAGACTCATATTTATACATCAGTGTTTATAGCAGCATTATCATCACAGCCAAAAGCTGGAAGTGATCCAAGTGCCCATCAATGCATAAATAAATTTAAAAAATGTGGTATATACATACAATGAAATAGTATTCAGCTGTAAAAAGGAAGGAAATTCTGATACATGCTATGACATGGATTAATCTTGAAGACATTATGCTGAGTGAAATAGGCTAGTCCAAAAAGGACAAATATTGTATGATTTCATATATATAAGGTCCCTAGACTACCAAAATTCATAGAAACAGAAAGTATAATGCTGGCTTACAGAGACTAGGTGCAGGGAGAAATGGAATATTATGGTTAATAAGTATAGTTTTAGTTGTGAAAGGTTAAAAAGTTCTGGAGGTAAATGACGTTGACAGTTGCATAACAATGTGAATGTTTTTAATGCCATAGAACTTTATACTTAAAAATTATTTAAATGGTAAATTTTGTTATGTATATTTTATCACAGTAGACAAATATATCATAACAAGCAAATTGATTTTTGATGAGGGTGAGAAGGAAGTTCAATGGCCAAAAGGAGATTTTTAAACAAATGGTGCTGGGATAACTGAATATCCACATGCAAAATAATGAAGTTCGACCCTTACATCACCCCCTATGTCAGAATCAACTCAAATGGACTGGAGACCTAAATGTAAGAGCTAAAACTTTATACTTTTATAACTCCTAGAAGAAACATAGGAGTAAATCTTCATGACCTTGGATTAAGCAATGAAATCTTAGATATAACACCAAAAGCATAAGTGACAAAAGAAAAAATAGATAAATTGGACTTCATCAAAATTAAAAACTTTTGATTTGGAAGGAGGGTAAGATGGTGGACTAGAGGTGCCCAACACACAATCATCTACAGAAAGGGATCAGAGCAAGGAAAAGAAGGCTGAGGATGAGAGAACATCAGTGGGAGAGTGTGGGAGGGCAGTGGGAGCCAGATGAGGACCCTGTGGAGCATGAAAACAAAGCAGGGTGGTGTACAGAGGAGAAAGAGGCATACGGCTTCAGTTGCCGCCGTGTCTCCCAAACCAGGATCAGCCAGGAGGAATTCTCCCTTGTGGTGGAAAGAATCTGCTCGGTCATGAGCACTTCGCAGCAGTAACTCTCCTCCTGCTCCTGCCTCAACCTGCCCCCACTACTACAGTGGTTGCCTGTGCCATTGTCTAGTCCCACAGCCATGAATGCCCTTTTCACCACATAGGAGTTCATCCTGCAAAGCACATCCCACCACACAACCCATGTTGCCCGCAGGGCACTGGGCACCTGCATGGCTTCTACCTTCCAGCTGCCTGCATGGCCCCCACCTGCCCACCTGGGCCCAGAAGTCTATCCACCCTTGCAGTCCCAATTTCCCGGCCACCCATGCAGCTCCACCTGCCCACACAGCCCCCACCCACCTGTGCAGTCCCAACTGCACACATAGTCCCAGCCACAGACATAGCTGGCAGCATCCTCAGAAATCCTCAGTCTACCCAGAAATAATCCTGAGTCTTCCCAGAACTACTGAGTATACCCAGAATAGCTGAGTGTATCTGGAACTAATGAAACTACTGAGCCTACCTGGAACCAGTACTGAAGCACCCCACCCAATGGGCAATATATAGCAAATCTATATCAGGAAGTCTATCCCCTCAAAAACCACCCCAGAGTAATAGAAAAAGCAACCACCAGATGACTAGAGAGCAATGTAGGGATATTAGAAATATGTATGTATGTATATATAAAGAAAAAGAAAGAAAATATAACACCACTGAAGAAATATTACAATTCTCAAATACCATATCCCATACAACAGGAAACCCTTGACATGTCTGAAAAGGAATTCCAAATAACAATCTTAAAGAAACTCAGCGAGATACAAGAAGACTCAGACAACACAACAACGTGAGAAAATCAATCCAGGACATAAAGGAGGAAATTTACAAAGAGATAAATACCATAAAAAAGAATGTAACAGAACCTCTGGAACCAAAAGCCTCATTCAATGAAATAAAAACTACAATTGAGAGTGTAAGCAGCAGGCTAGAGTGAGTGGAAGAAAGAATTTCTGATCTTGGAGACAGTCTTTTTAAAATAACCCAAGCGGACAAAAAAAGAAAAAGAGAATTTTTTTTAAATTAAGAAAATCTAAGAGAGCTAGCACACCACGTTAAGCACAAAAAACATCTGAATCTTGGGGATTCCTGAAGGGGAGAAGAAGGGAAAAGTCACTGAAAACATATTCAATGAAATAATAGCAGAAAACTTTCCAGGTATTAATAGAGATATGGACTTCCAGATCCAAGAGGTTCAAAGATCCCCAAACAGATTCAATCCAAAAAGGTCCTCTCTGAGACATGTTGTAGCCAAACTGGCAAAAGTCAGACACAAAGAGAGAATTCTAAAAACAGCAAGAGAAAAGCATCAAGTCACCTATTAGGGAGCCCCTGTAAACTAACAGCAGACTTCTCAGCAGAAACCCTATAGGCCATAGGAGAATGGGATGATATATTCAAAGTACTAAAAGGAAATAACTGCCAGCCAAGAATACTATATCTGGCAAGGCTACCCTTAAGAAACGAAGGGGAAATAGTGTATTTCCCAGACAAACAGAAACAGCAGGAGTTCGCCACCACCCAACCAGCTCTACAAGAAATCCTTAAGGAAGTCCTGTGCCTGGAATCCTCAAAATGATAATCACCACCAAGAATACACAAGAAAGAAAAAACACTACTGGTAGAGTAGATATGCAAATGAGATAGAGAAAGAAACTATACCATACCACCTCAAAAAACCAACAAACAACAAGGACAAACAATAAAAAGGAAAGAAAGGAACAAAAGATATTTAAGTCAACCATAAGAAAAGCAATTAAATATCATGGGTAAGACAATACCTTTCAATAACAACCCTGAATGTAAATGGATTAAGTTTCCCACTCATAAGACACAGACCAACTGACTGGATTAAAAAACTAGACCCAACTATATACTGTCTACAAGAAACTCACCTCACCTGTAAAAACACACACAGACTAAGAGTGAAGGGATGGAAAAAGATATGCCACACAAGTGGAAAAGAAAAACAAGCAGGAATAGCTATTCTTATATCAGGTAAAATAGACTTTAAACCAAAAACCATAAAAAGACACATAAAAGCCAATATGATAATAATTGGGAACCTGAACAAACCTCTCTCAACATTGGACAGGACATCTAGGCAACAAATCAACAGAGAAACACAAGATTTAAACTATACTTTAGATCAACTAGACTTGGCACATATCTACAGAACATTTCATCCAACAACTACAGAATATACATTCTTCTCATCAGCCCAGGGAACATTCTCCAGGATAGACCACATGTTAGGTCACAAATCGAGTCTCAACAAATTTTTAAAACTGAAATTATTTCAAGTGTCTTTTCAGACCACTATAGATTAAAACTAGAAATCAATAATAAGAGAAACTCTGGAAACTATACAAATATGTGGAAATTAAACAACATGCTCCTGAATGACCTATGGGTCCAAGAAGAAATTAAATAGGAAATAAAACATTTTTTGGAACTAATGAAAATAAAGACACATCATACCAAAACCTATGGGATACAGCAAAAGCAGTACTAAGAGGGAAGTTTGTTGCCATAATAGATGCTTACACCAAAAGAATAGTAAGATTTCAAATAAACAAAAATACACCTCAAAGAACTAGAAAAACAAGAACAATCCAATGCCCAAATTAGTAGATGGTATGAAATAATTAAAACAGGAGCAGAACTAAATGAGAGAGACCAAAAAAAGATACAAAAGATCAATAAAACAAAAAGTTGGTTTTTTGAGAAGATAAACAAAATAGACAAACCATTAGCTAGGCTAACTAGAAAAAGAAGAGAAAAGACCCGAATAACAAAAATCAAGAATGAAAGAGGAGACATTACAACCGATACCATAGAAATACAGAGAATCATTAGAGACCATTATAAACAACTCTACACAAACAAATTTGAAAACATAGAGGAAATGGATAGATTTCTGGACAAATACAAACTACCAAGACTGAACCAAGAAGATATGGAAAGCCTGAACAGACCAATGGCAAGCAATGAGATTGAAGCAGTAATCAGTAGTCTCCCAACAAAAAAAAGCCCAGGACCAGATGGCTTTACTGCTGAATTCTACCAGACCTTTAAAGAGGAGTTAATACCAATTCTCTTCAAACTATTTCAAAAAATTGAAACAAAAGCTATTCTCCCAAGCTCATTCTGTGAGGCCAGCATCACCCTGATACCAAAACCAAAGATACAATAAAAAAAGAAAACTACGGGCCAATATCTTTGATGAATATACACACAAAAATCCTCAACAAAATATCCAACAGAATACAGCAACACATCAAAAAGCTTATACACCATGATCAAGTGGGATTCATTCCAGGATGCAAGGATGATTCAACATATGCAGATTAATAAATGTGATACACCACATCAACAAAATCAAGGACAAAAACCATATGATTATCTCAATAGATACAGAAAAAACATTTGACAAAATTCTACATCACTTCATGATAAGACTGTCAGCAAATTAGGTATAGAAGGAAAGTACCTCAAAACAATAAAGCCATATATGACAAACCCACCATCAAATCATCCTGTATGGGGAAAAGCTCAAATCTTAAGAAGAGGAACAAGACAAGGATTCCCACTCTCACCCCACCTATTTAACATAGTATTGGAAGTACTAGCCGAGCAATCAGGCAAGAGAAAGAAATAAACAGCATCCAGACTGGAAAAGATAAAGTCAAACTGTCTCTGTTTGCAGATGACATGATCCTATATATGGAAAAACCTAAAGACTTTGCCAAAAGGCTCTTAGAACTGATAAATGATTTCAGTAAAGTAGCAGGATGCAAATCAACATGCAAAAATCACACACTGGTAGAAAAAGAGATCAAGAAAGCAAGCCCATTTACAATAGCCACACACACAAAAAAATGTAGCAATCAATTTAACCAAGGAGGTGAAAGATCTCTACAATGAGAACTACAAATCACTGTTGAAAGAAGTTAAAGAGGACACAAAAAGATGGAAAGACATTCCATGCTATTGGATTGAAAAAATTAACATTGTGAAAATGTCCATACTACTCAAAGTGATCTACAGATTCAATGCAATTTCCATCCAAATACCAATGACATTCTTCACAGAAATAGAAAAAATAATCCTAACATTCATATGGAACAATAAAAAGACCCCAAATAGCCAAAGCAATTCTAAGCAAGCAAGCAAGAAAGAAGAAAGAAAGAAAGAAAGAAAGAAAGAAAGAAAGAAAGAAAGAAAGAAAGAAAGAAAGAAAGAAAGAAAGAAAGAAAGAAAGAAAGAAAGAAAGAAAGAAAGAAAACTGGAAGCATTACACTACTTGATGTCAAATTATACTACAAAGCTACAGTAACCAAAACAGCATAGTACTGGCATAAAAAGACACCCAGACCAAAAGAACCGAATACAGAACCCAGAAATCAACCCACATACTTATAGCCAACTGATATTTGATAAGGTACCAAGAACATACAATGGTAAGTAGACAGCCTCTTCAATAAATGGTGCTGGGAAAACTGGACATCCATATGTAAAGGAATGAAACTAGACTCATATAATTCTCACCGTATACCAAAATCAACTCAAAATGGATCAAAGACTTAAATATAAGACCTGAAACTATTAAAGAAAACACAAGGGAAACACTTCAGGAAGTAGGACTGGGCAAATACTTTATTACTAAGAACCCATGAGCACAGGCAACCAAAGGAAAAATAAACAAATGGGATTATACCAAACTAAGAATCTTCTGCATAGCAAAAGAAAAAATTAACAGAGCAAAAAGACAACCTACAGAACGGGAGAAAATATTTGCAACCCATGTATCCAACAAAGGATTAATATCCAGAATATACAAGGAACTCAAATAACTTAACAGTATAAAAACAAGTAACCCTACTAAAAAATGGGCAAAGGAGCTGATAGGCATTTCTCAAAGGAAGATATATTAAAAGGCCAACAGACACATGAAAAAATGCTCAACATCACTACTCATCAGGGAAATTCAAATCAAAACAACATTGAGATATCATCTCACTCTAGGTAGACTGGCTATTATCAAAAAGACAGAGAATTACAATGCTGGTGAGGATGTGTAGAAAGGGGTACCTTCCTACACTGTTGGTAGAGTGTAAATTATTACATCCATTATGGAAAACAGTATGGAGATTCTTCAAACAACTACAGATAGAACTGCTATATGATCCAGCAATCCCATGGCTGGCTGTATATCCAAAGGAATGCAAATCATCATGTTGAAGGGGTACCTGCACTCCCGTGTTTATCACAGTTCTATTACAATAGCCGAGAGTTGGAACCAACCTAAATGTCCATTGACAGATGACTGGATAAGGAAAATGTGGTACATATACTCAGTGGAATACTACTGTGCCATAAAAAAGAATGAATTCTTTTCAACATAGATGAACTTAGAGAAAATTATGTTAAGCAAAATAAGCCAGGAACAGAAAGAGAAATACCACATGTCCTCACTCATAAGAGGGGGCTAAATAAAATAAAATAAAGAAAGATACAACAATCACAATAATACGTTGAACTTTCAAAAGGAGAGAACAGAACTGATGTTACCAGAAGTGGGAAATGGAGAGGGGTAGGGGGTTAGGGAGAAATTGGTAAAGAGCCACGAAAAATGATTACGTTGTGTGATGTGGAATGTACAAATTATCCTGATTTGAGCATCACATATTCCACATACCCTGACAGTCAACACGGTACTCCACAGATATGTACAATCAATTGTTTCAATAAAAATGAAATTTTTTTAAATTAAAAAAAGTTAAAAACTTTTGAGCTTCAAAGGACATTATCGAAAATGTAAAAGGACAACCCACAAATGAATAAAAAATATTTGTAAGCCAAATATATCAGAGTTTTATCTAGAATACATAAAGAACTCTTACAACTCAACAATGAAAAGACAGCCTAATTTTTAAAAAATGGGCAAAGGATTTGAATAAACATTTCTCCGAAGAAAAAACAGTAATGACCAATAAGCAAATAAAAAATGTTCAAAGTCATTAGTTGCTATGGAAATACAAATCAAAATCACAATAATGCCCACTACGATGACTATGATAAAAAAAGATAGGTCATAATAGGTGTTAGTGAAGATGTGCAGAAATTGCCACCCTTATGTTGCTGGTGAGGAAATAACATGGGGCAACCTCTTTGAAAGGCGGGCTGACAGTTTCTCAGAAAGTTAAACATAGGCCCCAAAGAATTACCATATGATCTAGCAATTCCACTCTTAGTTATATATTCCAAAAAACAAAAAACATGTTCATAGAATAACATGTAAGTGAATGTTCATAACAGCTTTATTCATAATAGCCAAAAGACGGAAACAACTTAGATGTCCACCAGTGGTGAATGTCTAAACAAAATGTGGTATTTCTATACAGTGGGATGTTATTCAGCAATAAAAAGGAATGAAGTGGTGATGCATGTGACAACATAAGTGAACCTCGAAAACATTATGCAAAAGCCATAGGAAAGTAGTTGAATAGGCTACGCTACGTCCACATAGTCCTGTGTAGTTGTAAAAATACTGAGCAAGATCTCAATGAGCCGGTATGGAGTGATTTTCAGGATAAATTGGTAAGCAACGAAAGCAAAACTAAGTGCAAGAGTGTTTATGGTTATGCTCTACTTTAGGTAAGAAAGAGGGAGATGCAAGAATATAAAAACGTGTCTGCACATTTGTGCAAAAGAATACGGGAAGGATCCACCAGATAATGCAAATGTTAGTTACCTGCCGGGGTGATCAGTGAAGTGGGGGGAAGAAGGAGAAATGATTCTGGGTAATAGACACGACCAGGGAGCGACACATTTTTTTAGTGTACCCTTTCGTATAGCCTGACGTGTATAGCTCCAACAGCAGCAAACAGGGCTCTTGGAGAAATGGTTGATTCTAGGGCCGGGGCAGGGAAAACACAAGACGAGGCTGAAACGTCTTGTGCCATAAAGTAAGGACGTGTTCAAAGGAGCGCGGTGGTTCACGGGAAGAGCACAGGAGCCTGCCCGAAGGAGCTCGTCATGGCCGAAGCTGCAACGCTTTCAGCGACGATGCAAAAAGTGATATTCTATGAATTAAAAAATGTTCACGAGTCTCTATTTGTACAGATAAATAATCAAATATATCACGGGGAAGTAAATGAGAGAAAAAGACCAGCTGTTTCTCATGGAGCAGTACACGGTCCATGTAAAAGGAGAAAAGGTCGTAGGAAGCACCAGGCAAACGCCCCAGGAGTCACTTTGCAGTCCAGGCGACGCTGGAATCAGCGGGTGCAAGTCTGAGGAGAAACGGGATATTTCCACATTCTGAGAGCATCGATCCCACCGTATCGATCAGTTACAGATGGGAAATACTGGCTTCACGGGGGACAAACTCAGCGACACCACGCGAAGGACGTGATGGATGGAGGTTAATGTCACCGGGAACGGGACACGCTGACCTCCCGCAGCTCCTGGGGCGGTGTCCTGAGAAGTGGGAAGGAGATGGAGCCACCAGGAGATTAAAAGTGACACGGGCACCAGACAAAGCTGAACTACAGTCTGTGGGTGCTCAGAGGCGACAAAGCTGCAGAGAAGCACGGAAGCCTCAGGACAGCGCCGCCTGGAGGCTGTCGGGGCCGACGGGTCCCGTGTGGTGACCGGCCCCGCGTCGTGAGCGGCCGGCGGTGGCGAGCGTGTCCCTCTGAGGTCGGTCCTGGAGCGACTTCTTCGTTCCGCGCTTCGTGACTTGGTTTCTGGAATTGGGGCACTTCACAGTCAGAAGCCGGGACAGACAGAGGCGGGCGCTCGTGCATAGCCGGGGGGGGGGGGGGACACCTGGACAAATCCGTGACAACGCTTGCGCGGGAGCAGGGATTACTGGTTTTAACTTGATTACTCTTTTCCATAACGTCCAAATTTTCAAAACCGAGTTTTATTTTATAACGGTGGGGCTGTGGGGGACGCAGAGCATTCCGTTTTTGTGCTGAGTGACAAAGGGGAGGCTGGGCGACCCTGCGGTCCCCTCGGTGGGGACAGGAACTCCCGGGCGCACGCGCGTCCCCCCGACCCTTGCTCCTTCCCCGACCGCGGCTGCGGTTTCACAGGCGCCCGGGGGTCCCGCTCCGCCGCGGGGCGTCCCCCGGGTCCAGCACAGTGAGCCTCCGCGCCGTCCCCTCGCTCCTTTGCTGTTTGACCTGCAGCTCCTGCGAAAAACAGAAGACGGGGAGAGGGAAGCAGCCAGGACGTGCAGGACCGAAGGGCCTTAAAGGTTCAGAAGCCACGTTCCGCCGGTGACCTCGTGGCGCAATGGCAGCGCGTCTGACTCCAGATCAGAAGGTTGCGTGTTCAAGTCACGTCGGGGTCAGGCCGTCAGTTTTCCTACCTGACAAACGAGGAGGGTTTAGGGTAGCGACAAGGGTGGGAAAGTAGGAGAAAAAGAGGGCGGCCTCGTTGTCGGTTAGAAGACGACTTTGTCCCTGGTGCTGCTGCTGACTCAAGCCGGGCGCTGATGCTGCGTCACCCCGACACCGCCCCCCACTGCCTTCCCCGTGCACCGCGCCTTATGGTCCATGGCGCAAAAAAAGCAACTTGAGAAAAACAAAACAAACCAAAAGACACTAATAACACAGCAGGAAGGTCTACAGGAAACGAAACAGGACTTATCTTTAAACATACGACAAGAACTTCTTACATCTTAAGAGAAACGCAAATTAAAATTTCAACGAGGTATTTGTGAAAATGAAATATAAATTTTTTTAGGCATATAAAGAACTTATTTCATAATAAGAAAAATGTGAATTAAAATTAAAATTTTTACTAGTTATTTTTAACCATGAGATTGGTATGACCACAAAGTTTATACTAAATTGCATCGCTTACACGCTTTGAGTTATGAAAAGCAGGGACATAAGACCGGGAACAGTAAATTAAAATAATTATAGAAGAATATTTCCATTCAGCTGGTTTAGGAAAGTTTTCACGTATATTTTTCAATATCGCTTCTGTTCCTTTTGTTGGCCTTTTTCTAGGAACGCCGTTTACCCTTCCATAGTGGATAATTATCACCACATGGTGGCTAGTTACGCTGTCTACCGTGCATCTGTGCGTGCACCGTAATTCTGCCATTGCAATGTTAACTTCCTTGTGTTTCCACGTCTCGTTCTCTTCTCTTTTAAACTCAGCCAATTGCTCAGTAAGGCTTTTTGTTTTTTTACGGACTTTACTTTTTAGAGCAGTTCTAAGTTCACAGCAAAATTGAGCAGAAAGTACAGAGATTTCCCTTGTACCCCCTGCCCCACCACATTATCAACTTTCCCCACCAAAGTGGTATATACCGATTTGTCCCAGTTGATGGATCTACCCTGACACATCATTATCACCCAAAGTCCACGCTTTACGTTGGGGTCACTCTCGGTGTTGTACAGTCTATGGGTTTGGACGAATATATTTACACATATAATACCATGCATAATAACATGTATCACCATTAGAGTATGACACAGTGTTGTCACTGCCCTCAAAATCCTCTACGCACTACCCATTTGTCTCTCCGTGCTCACGAACTCCTGGCAACCACTGATCTTCTTACTGTGTCTGTAGTTTTGCCTTTTCCAGAATGTCATTTAGTTGTAATTATACTGTACGTAGCCTTGTTAGACTGGTTTCTTTTACTTAGTAAGATGCATTTAAGGTTCCTCCATGTCTTTTTGTGTCTTTTTGGATGGCTTATTTCTTCTTAGTGCTGAATACAATTCTGCATTTGCTCCTTTCAACATGCACTTCTGAAGGACTGTGCTCCATCACTCACCACCCTCTCCCACATCTTTAATGTTGACTCCAGACGTTCTGTTCTATATCATGGAAACAGGCACAAATCTCTCTCAGGGTCAAGAATCCTGTCTTCGTCTGTTTGTGGTGATATATTACCTGACAATGGGTAATTTATAAAGAAGAGATACTTATTTCTCGCAGTTCTGGAAGCCGGGAAGTCCAAGATCAAGGTGCTGGCAGATTTGGTGTCTGGTGTGGGTTTGCTCTCTGCTCAGCAGGTGGCACCTTGTTGCTGCGTCCTTACATGGCCGAAGTGGGCAACTGTGTCCTGACATGGTGGAAGAGATAAAAAGGGAAAAAGGGCCAGGCAGCTCTCTGAAGCCTCTTTTACAAGGGCATTAATCCTATTCATGAGGCTGAAGCCCCAAGGCCTAACCGCCTCCCAAACGCCCCACCTTGTAATACTACTACCTTGAGCTTTAAGTTTGAACATAAGAATTTTGGAGGGACACATACACTCAGACCATAACAATCAGTTACCACTCTGCGTCAACGTGCCCGTTTCTCTTACTTCCCCTCTTCTTATTTGTCACGTCATGTCAGAATCCCTGGAAGTATGTCAGCGTTCTACTAACTGTGTGTTTGTGAGCATGTGTATGTGAGTGTGTGTGAGAGTGTGTGTGTGTGTGTGTGTTTGTGTGTGTGTGTGTGTGTGTGTGTGTATTTCTGCCTTCTGTTTACTTGGATGAAGTTCAAATCCCTTCTCAGGTCAATTAACTGGAGGGCAGGTGAGGGCCCAGCTCTGTCTCCATTTCCAGTGTTTAGGAGGTTTTCTCCTCGTTTAAGTCAATTTTATTGCCTTGGCATTTACCCCTTGTAATAGATTGAATTATGTCCCCCCAAAACTCACTGAAGCTTGAATTGTGTCCCCCAAGTTTTATGTATTAGAAACTTGGCCCCCACTGTGACTGTTAAGAGAGGGGCAAATTCTACTATGGTAATTGAAAGGTGGAACCTTGAACAGGTGATTGGATTGCAGGACCATGCAGTGGTGAATGGATTAATAATGGTGTGGGTGTGGTTCTGAGGGCTTTAAAGAAGACAGAGGAATGTCTGTCTAGCTCTGTTGCTCTGTCTGCTCTCTGTCTGCTCTGTCTGCTCTGCCATTTTGCAATGTGATACCCTGTCATCACCGAAGTCACCACCACAGAAAACGTTTACCAGATGTGCTCCCTGGATTTTGGACTTCCTAATTTCCGAAACTGTAAGCAATAAATTTCTTTTTCTTTATAAAATACCCAGTTCAAGGTATTTTATTATAAGCAACAGAAACGGACTGATACACTCCGCTTCTCCTGTGTGGCTTCTATGATGTTGTGAACCAATGAAAAACGGTGAACAACAGCCATGAAATCAGAACTAAACACTAGAGATCCACATGCAGCATGAGTTTTAACTTGAATGTTTTAAGTGAATCGTGTCCTTTAGGCTAGGACAGAAAACATCTTTCTATTTACTTACATCTCTTACAATGAACATTCTAATTTAATGCCAAACAAAAACTTGCTTAGATTCCTTTACATTTCCTTTAGAAATCCTTTCGATTCTTTCAACTTTCAAGAATGCTACAATTAATCTATTTTGCAGATATTATAGCGTAAGAAGTAGTTCTCTGCAAACTTTTTGAATTTTAAAATTTTAATAATGTCTTTCAAGTTTATGTGTATTGATAAAATTCCTTTTCGTATGTTCATAAATTAGATTTTAAAAAAGTCTACTTGTCAGATAATATTTTACCAATACAATCCCCTTTTTATTATAAAAGCAGACCTTCAGTGATCATTTTTAACCCTCACCTCATCTTATTTCAGATGAATAAGCATTTGTTCTCTCAACACACAGAAACCAACACCATCACACAAATTTTTAAAAGAAAAACTGGGGCAAGAGTACTTTTTCTGAGGAAAACATCCTGAGAAAGAAAAAGTGAGGACAAGGAGAAAGAAAAAATATTTTAAAAGATTTTTTACAGCGCCTACACTTATTTTCAAAGGTTTGTTCCACCGGCTCCAACAAATCAGATAGTTAAAAAAAATTTTTTTAAATTCCTGAACATTATTTTGTTCTGTTAATCCACTTGTACATTACCGCTCCACACCTAACTGGTTGTATTTCTTTATCTTAAAAGGAAGGTAAAAACTAAAGATGGTGGAGCCTTGCTGCAAAGAAAACATTGAATATACTCTATTGGCCATTGCCCATTGACCCTTAGCAGAAACATTCATTTTAACATCTTGTTGCACTTAAGCGATGGAAGGGAAGGATTGGGGTGAAGGTGGGGGGCAGCTCTTTTCTCCACACAGGAAGAGGGTCTCCCAAAGTGTCTACACCTAGGACGTCACTTTGCAGTGGGCCCACCACGATTGTGACTCGTCCGCCATCTCCAGCTGGCTTTTCTCTCTCTGTTCCGTCAGCACACCAGGGCCACGCTGTGACCGAGCAGACCACCTCAGCCACTCAGCCACCTCCCCTTGCAGACCCAAGCTCTGGTGGAGGGGCGAGGACATTTCCTTTGGGGCCCCGCCAGCCAGCCCGGGTGTGCGTGTGGAGGAGGGTTGTGCAGACCTCGGTGCTGGAGCATCCCCGTTCTGTCCGCCCTTGACCGACACGTGGCTTTTGCCTGCAGCCTTCATTTCCACCTGGCCAGGGCCACACGAGCCCCCTAATCCGCAGCGATCCGCAGCTGCCTCGGTCCTTCCGACCTCCAGGGTTCCGAAGCAGACTCTCCTCAGGAGGTCCCCTTGTCCCCGAGGAGGCCCAGGGAGGGCGCGTGGCTGGGCCAGAGCCTCGCAGCTGGTGAAAGGGAGGAAATCCCAGTCCACGTCCCTGTCCTGGAACGAACAGGAGTTCATGCACTGTGGACATCTTCACCGCCGGCTCCAGATCCTTCCTATGAGTGTGAGGGGAGGCTGGGCCCGAGGGACGTCCTGTCACTTTCCAGGGACCCAACCCTTCCCAAAGACCTCCTGGGCAGGAAAATCCCTCAGTCCGTCCCACGCACACCCCACGCAGTCGAGCTGCCTTTTCTTCGGCTCCGGGTGATTCTCAGCAACTGTGCATGTTCCAATCCCTGCCCCGAGTCCAGGCAGGGAGGGACGTTCAGGCGACCCCGGGGAAGGGCAGAGCGATTTCGGATCCAGACTCTGGCCCTGGGCGGTGCAGACGACGAGGTGCTCAGAGACGTTTGCACAGTCTGGATGGCGGTGATGTGGGGAAGCAGGAAGATTCAGGTACAGCTCCTGGGGTTAACAGCCAGATCGAAAAGAGGAGCCTGCGGGACGCGGGATGAGCAGCCAGACGGGCGCTGGTGGCCAAGACCGAGCCTCCATCGGCCCTACCATCTCCCCTCCGGATGGGCTCCCCCTGGGCCCGCCATCGCAGCCACCTAGGACTCCTCGAACTTCCTCAGCATCAGCCAGCGACCAACGCGAGATCAAGGGAGACAACGCAGTGGGAGGAAAAAAGGGCTTGGAGAGGGCGTCCCAAAGGATCTTGCAAGCAGCCCTCAGCGGTTGAAGAGGGTCGGATCCGGGCGAGGGGTGTTTCGCTGGGGATCGAGCCCCAGCGGCAGCTACCGCCAGGTGGCGCTGCAGATGGACAGCCTGCTGTAGACAGCGCATGGCTGTGCGCCTGCGCGCGAAGACTGCGGCGCTCTGCAGCCTGCAGAGGGTTGATCCATCTCAGGGGGAGACCTTCTAGGACGGTGTATTGTGCTGCTTGCGGAAACAGGTTGCAGGACGCTTGCAGGCTGCACTGTTCCTTATCCAGAAGATCAGCTGGTATAGGAAGAGTCGCTGCAGGAATGCTAGGCAAAGGAGGCTGATAGTAGGGATAAGAGGTCATTCAAGTCTTCACTTTGATGTATGTGGATCATGTTCAGGGTACATGGGGGCTACTCGAGAGGACAAGTCCTTTGTGGAAAAACACCTTGATATTCATCTACTGCCAAATGGTTATTTTGACATGCATGATTTTGTTGCGCCTTTATATAGACCTCATTAATGACACATTTAGCACAGTTTCTTAACAGCAATTTTAGTTAAATGTTTGGCCAGTGTTACCCAGCTATTTCACGGATATGAATAACATGTAAGTAAAGTTAACTTACTGGTGTTTTGGCCACTGTTTTGTTTTATTATCCTTGGTGTATAGGAGTCCTATAATTTGAAATGGCATCACATAAATCAATACTTTATGTTGGGTTACTTTATAAAGATTTACATGCTAAATACTTTTACTTCCTTTCAGTATGTCTTTGTCTGGTGCACTCATCTCCTTTGCACCCAAGATTTCTCTTGGGGTATCTAGAGACACTCACTGCAGTGGTAGATGGGTGCATAGGATGGACAGTCCCATGAAACTATGAGTTTGTTTCCTGCATGTGGTGAGTTTTCCGTGGCCCTGGTGTTTCTAGATACTGGCATGATAACTGCTAACCCTGACACCTGGCAGTGCCTGGGTCTGTCAGTCAGAAACACTAGGCCAACAGGTTCACAAACATGCTCCAACTTGTGTGTCCTTAGTGCCTGGGAGAACAGCCTGGCAGGCTGCAGTGCTGGGTGCTGATATAAAGTTTGTGGCACAATCAATCTCAACACATTTTAGTAGATCTGTTTTGTGTAGTGTTATTCGCAAAGGAAGTCTGAAAACATTTTAGCTGCATTGAAATATTGAGCAAGAGAGTAATGTGATATTGTTGGGAGCCAGGGATCACACTGAGAAAAAAAGACATTTAAATATGGAATGAATGAAGGCAAGAAAGAACCCTAGGGTGCAAAAAAGAAAAAATAATAAAGGAAATATTTGCTTGAACTCATGATATCTTAAAGACGTATGTGTATGTGTACATGCATATACACGTGCTCATGTATATAAATCATCTGTACATATATACTTATGTGTAAGAATATTTGCATACATGTGTATGCATATATACACGTAGAGTAGTCAAGGCTCTTAGGTCCAGGTGCCAGCAGGACTGGTTTCTGGTGAAGCCTCTCTCACTGACTTGCAGACGGCCGCCTGCTTTCTGTGTCATTACATGGCCTTTTCTCTGCAATGCACGTGGGAAGAGAGAGATCTCTGTGTGGTGTCTCTTCTCTTCTTACAAGGACACCATATTAGGACCACCCCACCCTTATGACATCATTTTACCTTAATTACCTCCTTAAAGGCATCCAAATACCTCCAAGTACTATCACATTGGGGGTTAGGGCTTCAACATGTGAATTTTGGATGAACACAATTTGGTCCATAACATGGAGTGTGGCTAATTTCAGGGCTAGATCATGGTAGGTACTAAATAACTCTGAAACATTTTCTTCAGAAAGAAAGCAAGAAACTGTTAAAAGAACAAAAAACAAACAAAAAACCTATTTGGTATGTCACAAGGAGGCTAACCAGCTTAAAGCGGCGTCGAATAGCCACAGTTAGGACAATGTGAAAACAAAAGTAATTAAATACTGATAATTATCAGATAATAAATAAATACACAGAGAGTTATACAGGAGATGTAGGGTGACTGTTGCTTAAAGGAACACACCATGGCCATCTCATAAAGACGGAGCAGTTGCTCGTGTGGGGAGATTATCGTTTTGCCTTCATCATAGTAAAGATGGATTAGGTGAGAATCACCCATGAATGTTAAACACTAGGGGATTAGAGGGAACTACTGCTGAGGGGCAGGGCATCGGTGTTGTCTTCAAGCATCTCCCAACACCCTCCTTATTAGTTGCAAGGGAACAGATACTAATGACATGTTACAGATATGGGATAGAACCTTCACTGGGCAATCAAAATGATTATCATTGAGGAGGAGGTATTTTTTAAAACAAATTACAATGAAGGACAGATGGACCTTGTGTGTCTCCAACTGTGAAACCTTGAGAAAGACACAGATTCACCCAGGTAGTCTTTTAACTGAAAATAAATGAGTAGAATCTAATTGTAAGCAAATGTAAGATACACCTAAACTTTTCAACATTCTTTTAAAAAAGTAGCGGGAGGGATGTGTATTCTTAAAATATCACAATGTCATAACTGACATAGAAAAGCTGTTGAAATATTCGAGACTAAAGAAGGTAAAGGACATTTGGCAAGTAAATGTAGACTAGATCCTGCACTGTAGGGAGAAAATAACCCAAAACATTTTGTGTCATTTAACAAAATTATTATTTGAACAGTAGGATATATAAAACTATTGAGTCAAAGTCAAATATATGGTAGTTGATACATATAAGAAAATCTAAATTTGTGGTAAAAACACACCGAAGTGTTTAGCAGTAAGTAACCTCAAATGGTTTGGAGAAAAAATATTGTATGTATATGCGTGTGCGTGCGTGCGTGCGTGTGTGTGTTTGTGTGCGTGTGTGCGTGCGTGCGTGCGTGTGTGTGTGTGTACACAGAGAGAGAGGAAAAGAGAAAGACTGTGCACAAAGAATAAAACAATTTAGGTGAATCTGGTTAGAAAGTTTATTTGTGTTCATTGTAATATTCTTATTCTTGAAATCTTTACATTGCATAATATCTTGTTAATGCATTCTTAGGTACCTTCGTTAAAAAATTCTTTATATTTTCTTTCGAGGTACTTTCAATCTCATTCCCAAAGTTAAAAATGAAAACAAAAAATAGACACCAATGAATGCATTAAATTGTGTGCAAACACTTCATGGTAGAAATGAGAACTTTGATAAACATTAAAAAGGACCTTCATAATGGACAGCAAACATGATACGGTAAAAATTTTAATGACTCCCCTAATTCACAAAAATAAAACAAAGAAAATATTTCAAATACTCTCCACAACCCCGTGCACAATGTGTGCCTACTCAGCACAATACAGCTCATTTCTATCTCCCACCCTCCAGAGGAAGAAACTGGAGCTCACAGGGAAGCGACCTGTCCATTGTTACACGTTTCTGTCCAACTCCAGTACCCCGGCTCTTCCTCTGGTTGCCTCCAAATGGGGCACACCAATGAATCACAGTGCTGCTGCCTCAGTCTTTCCTCACAGTCCCCTGCCCCAAGTCCAGGAACACTCTTGCCACCATCTTCACCACCAGGTGCGCAGTGTGGAACTACATGGATCCCAAGCAGGAGCCATGATGGAGCCAGGCTCACACTAAGCTTGTTCTGGTCTAGGCAGGTGCTGCCTTCCAGGGCACCCTGGATGATGGTTTCAACAATGTCGGCAGGATATTTCTGTGGAGACAGAGGCAGGCAGTCAGCAAGAGAGATGGGAGACTCTCAATCATTCCCCATGACCCAGAGGCTCAGCGAGGATATGGGACAGTTACCACATGTCCAGAGCAGCTCTGGTCCTCAGTTCGCTGCAACACTCTCTGTATTAGACTTTTTTTTCTTATAACGAAGTATATGGAACTGGGTGATTTATAAGAAAATGAAATTTATTGCTTACAGTTCCTGAGGTTGAGAAGTCCAAAGTCCATCTGGTGGTGGTGACAGTGACCCAGGGGTCTCACATTCCAAGATGGTGGAAGCACAATGAGCAAGAGAGAGAGAGAAAGACAGACTCTCCTCTTTTAAAGCTCTCAGAACCACTCCCCCGACCACCATTCTTAATCCATTCACTACTGCACGGTCCTACTGTCCAATCACCTCTTCAAGGCTCCACCTTTCACTGACCATGATAGGATTTCCCCCCCTCTTAACAGTCACAGATTGGGATTAGTTTCCAATACAAAAAACTTGGGGGATACAATTCACGCTTCAGGAAGCTTTGTGGGGACATAATTCAATCCACTACACTGTTCCATTCCCTACCTCTCTCGTCAAGGAGCAGATGCTACTGGGAGTTCCTTTGGAAAGGTCCAAACAGCTCTGATTGTCCTGATGATTGCCAATGACTGCTCCAGGCTTTCAGCAACTGGGGGTCAGGAGAAGGCAACTGTGACTGGAGAACAGAGGGGTCTTCTTTTGACTTGCCTGGTAGCAAGGGTTCTGGCAACCCCTAATCTCCTTTCTGTCTCTATGGATTTGCCTATTCCGTGCATTTTGTAAAAATGGAATCATACAATATGTGGCCTTCTGTATCTGGCTTCTTCACTTAGCATGTTATCGGGGTTCATACATATTCTAAGATGTATCAATACTGTATTTCTTTTAGGGCTGAGTTATCTTCCATTGTATTGAATTCATTGAATTCTAAGTATTTTTTTTTTTTTACATATTCTGCATTCTAGATCCTTATTAAATATATGATTTTGCTATGGCTGAATGTTTGATCCTTCCAAAACTCATGTTGGAATGTAATTGTTATTAATTGTACTGGAAGGTGGGACCTTTAAGAGGCGTTTAGACACCTCCTAATAATGAGCTGATGCCATTATTGCAGGTGTGGGTTCACTCCTCTTGCTTTCTCTTTCCCCCTCTTGGCCCTTCTGCCATGTTATGACACAGCAAGAAGGCCTTTGACAAATGCCGGCCCCTCAATCTTGGACTTCCCAGTCTCCAGAACCGTGAGCCAGTACATTTCTATTCATTACAAATTACCCAGTCTGTGGTATACTGTTATAGCAGCACAAAAAGAACGAAGGCAGATTTGAAAATATTTCTCCCATTTTGTGGTTGTCTTTTCACTCAACCTGATAGCGACATTTGATGCAGAAAAGTTTTTAATTTAGATGGAGTTAAATTTATCTGTTTTTCTTTTGTTGCTTGTGATTCTGATGTCATACAAGAGAATTCACTGCCAGACACAGGGTCATGAAGATTGACCCCTATGTTTTCTTCTAAGAGTTTTATCATTTTAGCTTTTATGCCTTTGATACACTATAAGCCATTTTCTGTAAATGGCATGAGGAAAGAGTTCACTTTTGTTACTCTGCATGTGAACATCCACTTTTCCTACCACGATTTATTGAAGAAAGTATCTTTCCATATTGTATGGTCTTATCACCTTTAAAAAAATCAATCGACTGCACATATGTGCTTATTTCTAGACTCTAAATTCTACTCTATTGATCTATGCATCTCTCCTTAGACCTGTACAAAGTTCTGATTGTTCTGATTATTGTCACTTTGTAGTTCTTTTTCACTATTGTTTTGGATATTTGGGATGCCTTACAACTGCATATGAATTTTAGAATCAGATTTTCCATTTCTGCAAAAACAGGCCATTAGGATATTGATAGGAATCACATTGCATCTGCAGGTCATTTGGGGTTTTATTGCCCTCTTAATATAAAGTCTTAACATTCATGAACATGGAATGTCTTTCCATTTATTTAGGCCTTCTTTAATTTCTTCCAGAAAAGGTTTGTAGTTTTCAGTGTACAGGTCTTGCACCTCCTTGGTTAAATTGATTCTCAACTATTTTATTCTTACTTACGTAAATAAAATTGTTTTCTTAATTTTCTTTATGGATCATTCATCGTTAGTGTATAGAAATATAATCAGTTACTTTTGGTTGATCTTGTATCCTGAAACTTTGCTGAATTCACTTCTCAGTTCTACGTGTGTGTGTATTCCCTAAGATTTCCAATATACAGAGTAATGGCATCTACGAAGACGATAGTTTTATTTCTCATCCAGTGTGGATGCCTTTTTTTCCTTGTGTCATTGCTCTGTATAGAACTTTCAGTATAGTATCAAATGGAAGTGGTAAAAGTGGGCAGCCTTATCTAGTCCACGATCTTAGGATGAAAGCTTTCAATCTTTTACTATTGCATGTGATGTTAGCTATGGGTTTTCATAAGTGCTCTTTATTAGGCTGAGGCTGTGCCTTTCTATGCCTAACTCTTGAAAAGTAAGGGTGTGTGTGTGTCTGTGTGTGTGTGTGTGTGTATAATCATGCATGGTGTTGAAATTTGTGAAATGATTTTTCTGCCTAAATTGAAGTAATCACGTGGGATTTTTCCCTTCATTTAATTAATGTGGTGCACTACATTAATTAATTTTGTATGCTAAACCGCCTTTGTATCCCTGGGGTAAATCAAAATTTGTCATGATGTACCATCCTTTTAGTATGCTACTGAATTCAATTTAGTAATATTTTGATAAGGATTTTTTGCATGTGTATGTATAAAGGATGCTGGTTTGTAGTTTTCCATTCTTCTGAAGTCTTTGTCGCAAGCATCAGGATAATGCTGGTCTTGTAGAATGTTAGGATTTGTTCCCTTCTCTTCTATTTTTTTTTTTTTTTTTTTTGATGGATGGTGATAAAGTTTGAGAAGAACTGGAGTTAATTCTTCAAATGATTGGTAGAATTCACCGGTGAAGTGATTTGGTCCTGGTGTTTTCTTTGTGGGGAGGTTTCTGACTCATCCTCTTATTTATTAAAAAGATATCTTTAGATTTCCTATCTTTTCTTTAGTCTACTGGGAAGTTTGTGTACTTTTAAGAATTTGTCCATTTAATCTAGATTATCTGCTTTGTTGAAGTACAATTGATTTAGTATTCTTTTATAATTCTTTTTATTTCTACAAAGTCAGTAGTCATGTCTCCACTTTTAGGTCTGATTTAATTCTTTAGTTTTAATTAAATTCTAGTATTAAAATAATTTTATTATATTATGAGTAAATATTATTAGATCGATCATAATTATAATTTAAATAATGTCAAAATTAAAATAATTTTAATAATGTTTTTAATAATCTTTTTTTCTTAGTCTAGCTGAAGGTTTGTCAATTTTCTTGACCTTTTCAAGGAACCAAGTTTGGGTTTTGTTGCTTCTCTCTGTTGTATTTCTGTTCTCTATTTTGTTTAACTTTGCTCTAATCTTTATAACTTCCCCCTGTCTCAGTTTATTTTGTGCTGCTGTAACAGAATACCACAGACTGGGTAATGTATAAAGAACAGAATTTATTTCCTCACACTTATGGAGACTGGAAAGTTTGAGATCAAGGCACTGGCATCTGTCCTGAGCCTTCTCGCTGTGTCATCTCATGGTGGAAGGTGGAAAGACAAAGAGAGGGCGAGAAAGAGCAAGAAGGGACCAAACTTGTCTTTTTATGAGGAACCAACTCCCATGATAATGGCATTGATTCATTCATGAGGGCAGAGTCCTCATGGCCTATTCACCTCTTACAGGTTCCATTTCTTAACCCATTGCACTGCAGATTAAGTTTCTAACACGTGAACTTTGCGAGACACATTCAAACTCTAGGAACTTCCTTTCGTGCACTGTAGGTTTAGTTTGCTCTTCTTTATCCAGATACTTAAGGTGTAAAATTTAGATTACTGATTTAATACCTTCCTTTTCTAAAAGTGTAGATAGATGTTTATGGATAATGTTTTCCCTTTGAACATGCTTTCACTCACTCCCATGTTTTTGGTATGCTGTGTTTCATTTTCACTTGTCTCACAGGATTTTCTAATTTCTCGTGTGATTTTTTTAAACCTATTTCTTGTTTAAGAGTGTGTTCCTTAATTTCCACATATTTGTGAATTTTCCAGTTTTCCTTCTGTTAATGTTTACTTGTTTCATTATTTTGTAGTTGGAGAAAATATTTTGTATTACTTCAAATTCTCAAAATTTATCAAGACTTGTCTTGTGGCCGAACTTATAACCTAATCTGGAGATTGGTTCATGTGCACTAGAGAATAATATTAGATAATATTCTGCTGTTGTTGGGTGAAGTGTTCTGTATATACCTGTTAGGACTTGTTGGTTTATAGCGTTTTTCAAGTTCTCCACTTCCTTACTGATCATCTGTCTGGTTGTTTTATCCAATACTGAGAGTGAGGCATTGAAATCTCCAACTGCAATATTGTCTACTTTTCCCTTCAATTCTGTCCATTTTTGCTGTATATATTTTGGAGATCTGTTGGCAGGTTTATTTATGTTTATAACTGTCCTTTTTGAGGAATTGACCTTAACAATAACATATAAGGTCTTTGTCTCTCATAAATATTTAAGTCTCATAAATATATATATAGACACCAAAGCTGTCTTTTGTTTACTATTTTCATGGAATATCTTTTTACATTAATTTCACTTATACCCTACTTGTGTCTTGGATCTGCAGTTAGTCTCTTGTAGACAACATATCATTTGATCACAGTTTTAAAATCCATTTCACCAACTATGTCTTTATGCCTCCTTCTCTATTACTATCCTTTTGGGATTCTCATCATGTGTATGTTCGTGCTATATGGAGCGATATGGCATCGCACAGGCCCCTTAGGCTCTGCTCGCTTTTCTTTTGCTCCTCAGACTGGATAATTTCACTTGGCCCAACTTCTAGTTCACTTATTCCATCATCCGCCTGCTTAAATCTGCTGGTAAACCCCTCAAGTGAGTTCTTCATTTTGGTCATCACCTCCAGAAATTTTATTTCTTATTACAATCTTTCATTACTGGTATAGAGGAAATCACTCGGCTTTTGCATATTGGCCTTCTACTTTGCTTGTTATATCTATTCACTCCCATCAGGGCACAGGACAGCCAGCTTGAACTTTCACAGTGGCACTGAATAATATGAACTCTGAAGTGTAGTAATTCCAGACGATAGTCAGGAGGGGGCCCAAATCCTTTGTTAAACAGTCAACTTAAGCTACCCGCACTGAGTCATATTGGCCACAAAAGGGCGACTGAGCATGCCTTTCCTGACCCACGTGTGGCCCTGCATGTTGCACGGGTGGCCTTGGGTATTGCATCCCTGGTAAGGACAAGAGCATCCTTCCCGTGGTACTGACCAGAGGAGGAGATACCGCTGTGGGACTGCCAAGTACACGGTGAAGGAAAAGTCTTTTCTCAGCCTTTACAGATAAAGAGAGAGCTGTGTCCCTGGCTTCTCCAGGGACATTTTTCTTAAATAGAAACACTTTTTCTTTTTCTGGACAGTCCCCAGGAGTTTTATTCTTGACTTTCTCATGTGATATTTCAACAAGGCATTTGACAAAATTCTCAGTCATTGAGGAGTGAACATTCCTCATCCCTGCACGAGGTAATGTATTATAAACATGGAGCTTGATTCTGCAGAGGAATCCCCCAAATGCATTCAGAGGGAGAGGAAACTCCAACAATTGGGAAAGAAATGGAGGAAATAATAGTTCTTTCCTTCTACACAAGCCTGAACTGACTGGGGAAATGAGTGCTCCCATGGACTGGATTTTATTTTTTTGATGATTCGTTTTTGCTACAACATGAAAGCATTTGAAAAAGATGAAAAACAGCAAAGTAGTACATTAACACTCAGAACATTATTTAGGTTTATATCCTTTACACCAAAAAGGAAATTTTATTGTAAATTTTCTTTACTGGCTTTAATGGAAGGAAACTCATCAATAATATTTTTAAAATGTATTCTTAGTTTACCTCATTTTTCCTTGAAATTGACATGTTTGACAATTTCTACTGACCCAGTGACAATATTAAATACCTGTTAATTAACTTCAGCTTACAAAAAAACCTCTTTTCCAGGACTCCACTAGGACCGGTGTTGCTAAAAATTACATATCAAATCCACTTCCAAATCTGGAAAAGAAATAAGCAAAATTTCTTAATCAGTTTGGACATTGAGACATTATGGTTTTACTTTTTAAAATACTTGCTATTGCATTATCTGAAGAGCTGACATTTAAATCAGGACTAAAGCAGCGTCAGCTTGGGGTGGGAAGATCGCCTGGCTGTGGGTTTCCAAATGGAAGATGACAATGGAGCCCAGCGCAGAGATACCAGCAATGCTCGACTGTGTTGTTCTGAGAGGCTGTGACCAACATTCATGACTTAGTATCTAGTGGAGCCATTATCTGAGATAGGAGATAAGAGGACAAGTAATTTTTATGTGGGGAGGAATTTTAGGATATCAGTTTGAGACATATTTCATTTTAAGTGTTTCTAACATGCTAGTAGTGATTATGCTTTGGAAAAGAAATCTAGACACGAGCTTTTAGATGCTGTTGTCATCAAGATGATGGGAGAAACTGCAGCATGTGAAGACACGAACCAGTTTTCCAAGACAGTTTGTAGTGAAAGAGCACACGGAGGCTGGGACTGGGTCAGGGATGTTCCAGTAGTTCGTTCGGGGAGGACCTTGCAAAATGCACAGACAAGGCGTGTTCACAGATGTTTGAAGTTGACCTGGAGCCTGAGATGTCAGAGGAGCCTGGGATACAGAATGATCTGAGATGGAGGTCATGCTCCAATTATACTTTACTTCCACGTAAAGATGAGGAAGAGAAACACTGACTAGAATTATTTATGGAAAAGAGTATTGGGTTACAGCGAGATTCATACATGAGGAAAAAGGCTGGAGATGTGAGGAAATGGAAGCCAAATGTTCGGATTTCGTTAGGAAGAGGAGGAAAGAACGGCGCTGAGGCTGTGGAAGGAAGTGCAGAGGAGTTCTCCTTTCCAGGGCAAAGATACCTAATGAGTTAAAGACGAGAGGACGGATGGAGAGTGATGGAGAGGTTGCTGAGAGTGAAGACCTAATTTACAATCAATAATATAAAGTTCTGATCGCGTTAAAGGGAAGGGACACAAATCGGAAAACTTGGACTTAGCTGGGGCAGACATGACACTTCAGTTTTATTGAGGAGAGAGGAATAAATAAAGGCTATAAACGGAGGGAACTTTGTAGATTTTGTGGCTGAAGTATTTTGTCAAATGAGCCATTTTATCTGAGTACTGAAAAAGCGAGGCACAGGATGAGTATATACGAAACTCAAAGTGCACAAGAGTGTTCGAAATAGTCGTGTAGTCTTTGATTTAATGAGCTCCACCTACTAGGATTGCTGGACATACAAGGGCACTTCAAGAAGTTCACGGAAAAATTCGCATTACCTTTTCATTCTATTTTTCCATGAACATTTTGAAATACCCTTGTATGTGAAAGACATTTAGGGATTTCCCTAACCTCTTCTTTGTCTCTGTGTTTACAGCAGGATCAATATCCCAGCCACGTGTCGTTTCAGGTGCAGCAGTGGAATAAGCAGACATTTGTTGTCACAGAGGTTGGTTTTTGGATGAGCAGATGCGGTGAAAGGCGGGAGGGACGTGAGAGGTTTTGGTGCTGGTGTGCATGTGCTAAAATGAGCAGCTGTGGATTGAAGTGGGCCGTGGCGGTGAGGAGAGGTGGGACTCAGAGACGGGAAAGACGTTCTATGCCCTGCAGTTCCCTGGACATGGGGAGCAATTGTGTCAATCAGTGGGAAGGAGGCGGTGATGAGAGGGTGGGATTGCAGGTAATTGATCTGAGAGAGGACATTCCAGGCACAAGCGAGTTCCAGTGGGCACCCCTGAAGGGGAGGCTGTGTGAGAATCTGAGCTGCAGAGAAAGGCGGAGTGCGAGTCTAATCCAAGCCATGACGAAGTGGAGCCATGGGAATTTGCTGTCTCTACCCTGTCTGAACTGACATTCTCTTTACTTGTAAACAAGTAACTAGTCCCAAAATAGCCGGTTGACTTAATGGATTAAATAAACAAATGTGTGTGAAGCTCGCATGGACACAGCCTCAGGCTCACAGGGTTGAGTCAACCCTTCTTCTTTCTTTCTTTTTAAATTTTTATTTATGAAGAATATTCATAAGATACAAAGCTAATTGTCACCCCTCCTGCCCATGATGTGAGGGCCAGATTCAAACTGGGGGCTCACCCACCACCAGAAATTACCCTCGCACCCCGTCCCCACCCAATTATCCCCAGCCTCCCTTCCTCTCTCCCTCTCGCTCCAATCCACTTTGTAGCCCCACGAATGTCCCCTCCCTCTGTTAGACCACTGCACTACTGTAGTCTTTCTTTCCTTCCTTCCTTTCTCTCTTAGCGCCCATGTTGTTGCAAATACAGATAGATCTTCCCTATGAACCTTTCTCCTTCTTATGGAGCAGTATCACCATTTATCCTTGCAGGATACGATTGCTAATGACGTCTCAGCAGGGAGTAGAGTTTACAAACACCTCATACACATAAATTATGAGATGCAGGATGTTGCTGCTGATGACAGCTACCAACAGACAACAGGAGACCAAGAGTATTATTAACGGAAAGGATTTCATCTACTGCTTCACTAGGCTGTCAGCTAGAGCCAACTAAATTTCCCTTCCCCTGCCCTCTGTATTTTGTGAGCTTGCTGCCCTTGGGTTTGTGGGACAAAACAGGAGCACCATGGCTGGGGGCACCTACCACTTTCCTGTGCAGGGGACCTGTAGGTAGACGTGCATGATGACAGTGCCTGCTTCTGTATCATGGGATGAGTTCTTGAATGATTCCACCTCCTCCTGGAGTAGATTCCAACATTGCTTGGGTGAAACTGCAAATCCATGGATGCAGAGCTGGAGGTCAGGACTTAGGGACTGACATGGTCTGATTTCCTCTGTGAAGGAGCCAGGGTGACTGAGGGCACGTGTGGTCAGAGGTGTGGTGGCAGCACGGAGCAGGGTGGGTGTGAGACTCTGGGACACCGGGAGGGATGTAGGAGAACCAGTGCTAGTGCCCTCAACAAGGAATAACGAGTTAAATCTGCAACATTTGAGAAAGATTTCTTAGATTTGGAGGCCAGAATCCACAGGAGACAGTGCCAGGGCCTGCTATGACTCAGAGGCAAGGAGGGAATTGCTTAATACCTCTCAGCATCAGGGCAAAATGATGCCTGAAGAAAAAAGTGTCCTTTTCCTGTCTGTAAAGTGTAGATATTAACAAGTTCTTTGCGAGCAGCAACAGTCAAAGTCTTCTGAAGTTTGAACTGGGAGAGGCGAGGGACCCCACTTCTTAGTTTTCTCATGCGTGCTTGTGGTTTGGGGGGAGGTCAGGCCCAGGTGAAGGCTGGGGACTCATGAGTGTGTATCCGTGAAGCACGGACAAGACTGGGGTCTCATGGCCTCTTCTCCATGCTCCTCTTTGCCTGCCTAGTGCTCAGGCTCAGCGGAGTGAGAATGCAGGGGAAGCAGGGGGCACCTGAGCTCTTGACGCTGAATCCACAGGTGAGTAGGGACAGGTTCTTTCTCCCAAAATGACATCTCTGTTGCCAGCAAATGGATGAATCTCTCCTCTTGGCCTGAATCTTCTAAATGCCCCCTAGTCGTGTTCAATGATTTGAGCCCCAGGCAAGTTTTCCCCAGATGCTCTGGTACTTAGTGGGTCACGGACTGATGGCAAACTAGTCCTGACATTTCCTCTGATTTGTTCCAAGCTCTATCAAGACTGTCTTGAACAGCTATCTGACAGAATATTGAAAAACAGACCTCTTCCTTACTTATTGGCTCAGTCAGCATTACAAAAAGTTACACAATCACCTCACAGTTGAGGAAGCTGAGATTCAAACAGGTGAATATTTTACTCACAGTCATACTTAATAAATGGCAGGTCACGGACATTGTTTGCCTTGAGTCTGTACATTTATTAGGACGGAGGAGAATTTAGTTACAAAATACCAAGTGCAAAAAATCACGAGTCAATGAGCCAAAAATAGTTTGTCTTTGGATAATAACCAGGTAATTCCAACCACACCTCCTGTGATTCTCCTTTATAATAGAGTCATTATGTGTGCAGAGTGTCTATAAATGTGTGGATATGTATGAGAGGCAGGTGGAAGGAAGCCAGATAGGTAGGAATTGATCAGGGATTTAAACCCCTTTCTCTGAGACTCCAAAGCCCCTGCAACTCCCACGACTGTTTAACACTGATCTGCATATCTATGTATCAACTAGTATGTATGCAGTTAGATGGATGTTAGAGAGACATGTAATTGGCGTGTGTTCAAGTCCACTTCAGTTGAGAATCTCTGAGAACTTAATATGTAAAGGAAATCAGCTCTACTCGTATTGGCTAGCTGTGGGAGCTGATGTCCAGAGACCCACTGCCTGAGGAGAAGTCAGCCCAAGAGTTGCAGATGGGTGCTAGGAGACGGGCTTCTTTCACCACAGGACCTACTTTGGTGCCCAGCTGGGAGGAATAGCAAAGTCGACCATCAATGATCTTATTTACTGATGCCTAATGTCCTTGAGAAATAATGGTTACAACAGAATGCAGGATAGTGGAGTATACGAATCAGGAAAGAGTACTGAAATCACAAAGTAGCATCCCTTAGCAAATGAAACCCAAGGAAAAGAAGAACCCTAGTTTACCTTCTCTTATTTAAAAAATGTGAACGTTCCATTTTTATGGCATTCCCTAAAATGACTTGGGTCTCACTGTAAATGCCACTCATGAATCTGCAATGGCCTGCTCCAGACCCATCCCAATTCTTTTCGGCCGACAGGACCCAGGCTGCACATGTGAGACCCACAGGCTGAAGGCTGTGTACACGCGAGGTTCATTTCCTTGCGTTGTTTGTTTTGTTTTATTTTTTAATTAAGTGAATATCTCAAAACAGGAGCACTCTTGCAATAGAATTCCAATATCTAGCTTATCTGAGAAAGCTGACATTTCTGGAGCAAGTGGGCATGTAGACCCCGTGGCAAGAAATTGGAGTCTAAGAAGTGGTGGCCGCCTTAGTGACATCTTCCACAAGCCAGTCCATCATGTCCCCGCTGACCAGGCTCCCGTCGTTACACCACTTGCCAGGCCCCCGTGGGGCTGTGAGTTTGCATTCCCTGCGGTAAGGCGGCTCAGACAGCGAGCCTCCATGATGCCTTTTCTGTGTGGCGTTCACTGATAACCCCGACTGTTCTTCCCAACCCCTGCAGCAGTGTCTTTGCTGAGTCCCATTACGTGTGCATCCTGCCCTTCCTCGTCCTCCCACTCCTGATCTGGCCCCGCCCTTTCATTCGCTTCCTCCTCTAACCGTGCTGCTGCTCCTGTCTCCTCTGTGTCTGTTTCACTGTCCGGGAATGCACCCTCCATGCAGGCAGAGACTTGCCTTGCGTTTTACGTATGCATCCCAAGCCTCTGAAACAGCGGCTGGCACACAGTAAGTGCTCAGTAAATACCTGTCCACAGCATGATCCTGTTGACCTTATGTGCCCCACAGAATAATCCTCCACGGACCCTTGTCCCACCAAAGGGTAGACAGAGCCTCTCTCCAATCCCACCTGACTCAGGTCTGGTTGAGGGCAGGGACCCTGTCTTAATCAGCTCTCTGCCCACAAGCACCTCACACACGGCTTGGCACCTAGTAGATATCCAGCAAATACTTGGTAATATGTCTGGTTGCTGCTCTGGGGCCCAGTGAAGAGTCTGAAAACTCCCGGCTAGAGGGAAGCTCGTGATCTGTTTTGATCAGCACTGTGTCAACCAGTACTACCCAGTGGCTGCCACTTCCTTTACAAGGAGTTGATATGGGCACCCCAGCAAGCAGGGCCATCCACACTCAGACATCCTTGCCTTTCATCCCGCCAGGTTTTTCCTTCCACTGGCAGAATAAAGTCCACCTTCACCTGCTCTCAGCCCTTGCTCACCTCCAGCCTCCCCTCCCTCTGTGCGACACTGCCCAGCCTGTTGACACCTTCTGACATGCATTTCTTGTGGCCCTGCAGCCCGTCACCTGGACACCGGCTGTGCTAGGCACTGTTCTAGGGGATGGGGACGCAGGACACAGTAAGCAGGTCTCTGCTCTGGTGCGTGCTGGAGACAAGCCACTGCCAGTGCCCAGTGCTCAGTGGAGGTCAGGCCCGGGGGCGCTGAGCGGGGTGAGAAAGTCAAACAGGGCGCTGTGTTCAAGAGCAAGTGAGGACGGGCTGGAGAGAAGGCCTCGAAGAGGACACGCGGGCCGAGGCAGGAGGACGAGGGCTCCCCGTGCGTGGGCCCTTCTGCAGGGAGCCGCTCTGATTCCGCAGCCCAGCCGGGGTGCTCCTGTGCTCCTGGACTGTGACCCCACATCGCCCGGCCCCAGGAGGAGCCCCTCGCTCGCCCCGTGCTGCCCTGCTTGTTTCCTGCAGCTGCGCCTCTGTTCACGCCCCGGAGAACTTTCCACAACGCCTGTCCCATCACGGCGCCCCCACCCCGCAAAGGACGAACCCAGTGTGGCCCGGGTGCCACTCCAGACTGCTTCAGAAGCGTCCCTGCCCCCTTCACGCAGGCCTGCCACCTCCCCTCCCGCCGTGCCCCTGCTCCAGGCCCCTCTGCTGTCACCGCGGGAAGGGCTCCTTGGTGGCCTTGGTGATCTGCCCCCTCGCCCCACCCCACGCAGCAGGGGGCTCTGCCTTCCTGCCGCTGAGCCCAAGAGGAAGCCCAGAGGACGCAGGCGGACAGGTCGCCGGGCCCCTCAGAGCCCCTGGGGTACCTGTAGGAAGGAAACCCACTGCTGCGGCTGCGCTCCCGCGCGTCTCCCGTCTGCAGAAACGGCCACCGTGGGTCGTTCTGAGGCTCCAGTGACTTCCTGCTTCCAGACTGCTCGGCAGAGGGCACTCAGAGGGCACTGGGCACGGAAACGTCCAGCAGCAGCTCAGGGGCTCCCGACACCAGGATTCGGTCCTCGCCCTTGCACACGTGCCTCACCGGGCGCGCCGCTGCTCCACAGCCCCGGGCCTGGGCGCGTCGGAGGGAACAGCGGGCGCCCGGTCACCTGTGCGCTGCACGTTAGTCGCCTGTCGCTTACAGTCCGTCCCACGCGCAGCGTGGCCGTTGTTCGGCTGAAACGGCAGGTCGCCCCGCGGGCACCGCGCACCTATTGCTGAGGCGGCCCCGGGAGCAGGCGGGCGGGGCCCACGCGGCCGAGACCTCGGGGTCGCGGGGTCGCCCGCAGAGGTCGCGCGTGCGCAGGAGCGGCCGCCGGCGGGGGAGGGGCGCCGAGAGCGCGCGGCCCGCGGGGACCGTTACCCGCCGGCGCGGTCCGTCGTCTGCAGCGGCCGAGACGTGTGAGGGGACGGGAAGGCGGGACCAGCGCCGGGGACACGCATCGGCTCTCGGCTGCGCGGAAAAGCGACTCGGGCTGTGCAGCGAGTGAGTCCGGTACACACGGGGCGCAGGACACCCGTGCGGCCTGGTCTGTCTTTCTGTCACTTTAGCCCGTGTTTGTCTTTGTCTGGTTTTCTTTAGTTTAGACGTTATGAGCGTGAGTGGTCAAGAGACCTGAATGTAGAAAATTCACACACGGAGAAAGTGACCATCACGTGACGATAGTGTGAAGTTACCAAAGCGTCCCGGCCGCCACTGCTGGTCCCACCGCGACGGAGCCGGGCTGGGGGACACGGTGCGGGGCTGCCGGACACCGCCCGCTGCTCCAGGACGGCGGGTACAGGAGGAGCCCACGGCCCTCAAAGGGACGTGCCCTTTGTCAGACCCAGCCAGGGGTCCCCGCCAGGCAAGAGGCCGAGGACACAACTGAAGGGAGAAGCTAAGCTCGGTGATGGGTGATGGGGGGACGGCTTAGGGGCCTGCTGGGAGTCAGGGACATGCTGGGAACGGGCAGGAAAATCCATCGACTCACAGCCTCCGAGCACGAAAGGTCATAAGGGAGCGCTTCACCCCTCAGGTTTCATCCTACCGTCCTCTCGTCACTGTCACATCCATGTGGCCTTAAAGGTGTGGCAACGTCCCTCAGTGCACACTTGCTAGCGTAACGAGACGGGGCGGTGGTTGAAGGTGTCAACATTGTGACTTCCCTGATGGAGGCAGCTGGAACTCACAAGGAAGAGTTGGAGAAAGGGAAGAAACAGCAGAGCAAGCCTCATGCTCATTGTGACCCCAGGTGACCTACGCTCTTCCCAAAGTTTGCAGGATTCTTCACTCCCCAATGCAGATGGTTGAGACCTTTAGGGTCCCTGAACGTATGTTTTCTGATCTGGTCTCTTCCTGTGATCACTACTCCTGAGAAGAACCATGGTGACGACTGGTAAACTTTTGTTTCCTGTTGTGCAGAGTCATCCCCCACTGCTGTGTGGTATGAGGGCACTTCAGAGAGTTCATGGAAAGATCGGCCTTATCTTTTAATTTTGTGTTCCACAAACTTTTTGAAGTTCCTTTGCATTTTTCTCCCATAGCTCAGTGCTCCTGCTGTAGAGAGACAGGTGGATGCGACGTCTCAGCAGGAGGTCACCCACCCGACACATGGGCACGGGGTTTGACCGTTATTTCAGGGTGTTTTCAAGTTTTCAAAGCTAACCTCTTTAGTATCTGGCAAAGGGCTTGTTTTCCTAATTCAGGTCCATTCTGTCTCTATATTTAAGATTAGCCGGAAATGACTGTTAAAGGGACAAGGCTACAAGAGAAATGCTGGATGAAAAAACTGAATCTGGAACCTGGCTCTAGGATCTGCACAAAGAATCTGGGGTGCTTTGAGAGCAGCAGCGCTTTCTTTTCTGCTATGGAATCCACAGAAACTGCTCCTTGGTCCACTGGGGCATCCTCGTTCTGCCTGGAAACAATCTCAAGCACTTATGACAGGGACAAGTTGTCTCACAGTGGTGACAAAACACCAGAGTGGTCTTTGGGCCTGTCCCCTGGGAATCGTGGATTTCCTCACATCCCACTAACAGTGGACCCCCATCCTGGTTGGGGCTGGGGTTCCCTCTCTATGAACTATGAAGGGAATTAAGTGCCCTTCCCAACTTGCAGTGAACTAAAGGGTTATTTGCCTTTGTTTATAACAGACATTGTGAGCTGTATCTGTACACCCGTCTCCTAACGTGTCCGGGCCGCACACCTGAGTGCATGCTGCTCTGTGGCAGGGCCGTCCCCGCTGCTCCTACATTACCTGCAGACTCTGCTGTGGTCTCAGAGCTTTGCTCTCTGCTTCCAGGGCACTTTTGCAGCCTGCAGTGGCCTGTGTCAGCTTCCCGTTCCTTTACCCCTCTTGACACATTGGATAAAGAAGACATTTGTTCTGTGTGTGCACGTGGATGTGAATTTCCCCGGGGGGCTGAGGGGGCTGAGAGGAGACTTGAGAACCTCGAGAGCAAGAAATCTGTTTTTTACCTCTCCTACTTAAAATGTTTTTCAATAAAGGAAATTTCTTTCAAAAGCAGCTACCTTCCTCCTTAGGTTTACTGGACATGAAGCCTTTCAGCCGAATGGTAATTTTCAGATACCTTTCCCCTTCTGATACTGCAGTTCTGCGTAGAATTGCAAATGAGATATTTTGTTAAAAGCAAGGTGTAGAAGTTCCAGGCAGCCATCACGGTCCTCTATAAAAAGTGTTACACTAGCACGACTTTCATAGTCTCTGTTATTCGTTTTTCATCTTCTCATTCTGACCATTTATAAAACAAAAGACTTCAGCTGCCTTACACTCCTTTGTTTCTTGACTTTATATTTTCTTGATTTTAAATACCTTTGAAGAAATCAAACATTGATCTCATCATATTGAAGCATTCAAAAAAATTACAGAGCAAGCTTCAGGTAGTTTACTCTAAGAAAATATAATCTAATACATTAATATTTAGTGCCACCACCACCTCTATCCAGTTTCAAATTTTTTTCTTGACCACCCCCCATAAAAATACTCCAGACTCATTGGCAGTTACTCCCTCTCTTCCCATTTCCCAGTCCCTGGCAACCACCAATCTGCTCTGTCTCTATGGATTCACCTATTGTGGACATTTCCTATAACAGGAATCATATGTGACTTTTTGCGTCTGGCTGCTGTCACCTAGCATGATGTTTAAGGTTCATCCCAGTTGGAGCACGAATTGGTCCTTCATTCCTTTTTGAGGCTGTGTCGTATGCATATATCACAATCTGTTTCTCCATCCACCCTTGATGTCTTATGGGTTGATTCTAACTTTTAAACATTGTGAATTGTGTTTCTGACTTTCTCAAAAAAGAAAGAAACTTATACTAAAGGAAGAAGAGACAGTGTGCAGGAGGAAATGGTGATTGCTGCCCGTCTGGGGCTGAAGGAGTGAACATGATCCTGCTTCTCAGGTCTGCCTCCACCTGGGCATGATCTGATAGTGACAGACTCCCTCTGTCCTCTCCGAAGGCTGCTGTCCAGTGTGGATGAAAACACTAGCTGGGTACGTGAGCCACCTCTGAGTCGGGACGCAGCTCTAGCAGCATTTCCTCCAGGATCTGAGCAGCCGATGGCTCCTGGTCCCGGGATGGCTCCACCACCTCTGTGTTCTGCTGATCATGGTGGGCATGGAAGCCACAGCCACGCTGCACAGATGATGAGCAACACACAAACGCTCTCTCCAGAGGTGGGAGGCAAGTCTGTCCTGGGAGGGCCCCAGACAGGACAGTGTCCAGGACTTTGAGGGCAAGACTCGACAAGTGCTGCCCCCGCTCCCCTCATGGGTGCTGTTTCCTGAAGCGATGGACATAGCAAGTCTCTGTTCCAGTCTTGACCAGTGCCCTACAGCACCCAGCAACCAGCTGGGCCCGACCCACTGGGACACAAACAGCCAGGGATGGGACCCTGCAGCATCAGCACTAGGAGGACATGCAGCCAGTCCATGAGTAGTCAGCTAAAGGCAGTGGGGATCCCGCCTTCCCAAGACTGACTCATCTGCTGATTCCTCTTACCTGCTGGATCTCCCTCTACTTATTCTGTCCTACCATTTTTTTTCTTCTGACTCAGATTCATCATATAGCAGATCTGTCTGTACACTGCATTAGTCAATGTCTAGGAAAGTAACAGAATATTACTAGAAAGAGCCTCTCCATCTTAATCAAGCAGATGGCAAATTGCTCGTGAGAATGAGCTGGCATGGCTATTGCACTTTGGTAATCATGGATCTTCCCAGATCTTTCTAGACTCGTCTACGCATGTGCGTTCTTCACAGAGCTCAGTGTGCACCTCATGAGTTTGCAGTTTTCTTTTTTTTCTTTTTCTTAAAGATGACTAGTAAGGGGATCTTAACCCTTGGTGTTGTCAGCACCATGCTCTCCCAAGTGAGCCCTGGGCCGGCCCTAGTTTTCAGTTTTCATCTAAGATCTCAATCTTGCTTGTGGGATAGGGAGTCTCCTCTGTTCCTGTCTACAAGTGAACATTCCACAGGGAGGAGCAGAGCAGACAGCAAGTGGCTGAGAGTAGGACAAGGACTCTGAGTGACACGGTGAGGGTTCAGCAAAGGAGCAAAGCAGGCAGGACCTCGCCAGAAACAGAGCAGGTCTGCATCGTGGAAATCGGAGGACCTAAATTCTTTTCCCAACTCCTCCTCCATTCACCTTTCTACGCAGCTCCCACAGGCATCCAGGGGAGAAGATCCTACAGAGATCCAGGGACGCACGTCTTTGATATCCAAGGAATTTTCCAGTCTATATGCAAGTGGAAACTTATTTACACTGATTGGTCCATCATAAGGGGGAAGTCAGGAAAGATGTTCTTAGTTATATAAAGACGTTCCAAAGCCTCTGGACATTTCAGTTGGTTACTTTGATGTGTTATTTCTTACTTCTTCCTTGTGTCAGTAACAGATCCTTTTATAAACTTGGAGGGATAAACATTTCAAAAATGTCGTAGGGTTTGTAAGAACTCAGAATACTGCAAACAAAACAATGCAGAAAATTAAACTTTGCATAGAAAAAAGCCACATAGAAATATAAATTCAGTAGGGTTTATGGACATTGTATAATTTGCATTTTCTAATGAAAGGTTTTTTGAGTGCTTTGGTACATAATAAAAAATTTTGGAAACAAGGAAGTAGGAAAAATAAATTTTAAGAGTTACCATTTCCCATAGGAATGAGTATTTTGTTTTTCTTTCTCTCTGTGTCTCTCATATAGAGTTACAATGATACTGTAGAGAGAGTCCTGGTTTCTGCTTCATTTCACTTAACATTAAATCATTAGCATTTTCCGTGTCCTTAGTCTTTATAACCTGTGCATTTGTAAAGCTGCCTGGCACTTCAGGGTAAAGATACATAACTATTTAAGTTGATGTCACGTTTTCCCTCTAAGAAATACAGTTCTGTCAGACATCCTTGTATGAGGTCTTTAAATGCATTCCAGCTTATATTTTTAGGGTAGACTTCTACAAAAACAATTAAACTGAATTAAAAAATTTAAACATTTTTAAAGCTTTGAATGCAGAGTAGGAATTTTCTTTTCAGGGTGGCAGTGAGAATTCAGCATCACAGACTGTAAATGTCCCCACGTGGTACTGAATGTTCAGCACTTGGGTAGAAAGTGTTTATAAATTGGACTTTTCTCATTGAGATGGTTGTCTCGTTCACAGAGTCCTTTACCTAAAAAGATGAGGTGAGGTCAAATATTAACTACCCAACATAGCAATATTTGAAATAATAGGGACTGTCCAAAAAATGCACAGTATAGAAGTTGCGAAGGATCATTTGGATATAAAGAAATGAACAAATCAGCCTCCACACCCCTTGGACATTCCCAAAAGCAGCTTGAAGAAAGGCTGCACGCGGCCGTCCTGTACCTCTAATGAGGCAGACCGTGTCACTAGGCTCTGTGAATGTGTGGTCTGTGATAGACACAGCTCCAGTTTCTCCAGGGCCGTACCCTCCTTTGCTCTTGTGCTGGGCTGGACTCCCACCGGGTCACACTCTTCTCTGAGTAAGTTTAGTTTTTACCACTTGGAGATCAGCACAAGACAAAAATTGTAGTAATGCACTGAGATGACTCAGACAGGAGTGACCTGCTTTTAAGACTGTAAATAAAACGACATTGTTCATGAGGGTGACACCGGTGTTGACTACATGCTCTTCCCTCTTCTGCTGATGCACAGATGGGGGATGAGGTCCCAGGGATGGTGGAGCCACAGCATGGAAGAACTCTGGGTTGCCGAATGGCTGTGTAGAGGGAAGCTGCCTCGCCACCCTGAACCCCCGATCAGCAATGCCAGGTGGGCTCAACGTACATTGTAATGCCACTGACATTAGGGGCTGATTTAGTAAATCAGCATAACCTAACTAGATCACGAGGTCCACCTGAAAAGGCATGTCTGCAGCACACGTCACATGGCAGAAGCCCATGTGGCTGGCCGGCGTTCCCCTCCATGCTGACCCTGTTGTTCTGACCCAGAAGTTTTACCTCAGAGAACATCTCGGTTCTCAGGATCCGCTTCCAAGCTCAGTCACGTGGTTATTAGCAGGATTCAGTTTAAACTGAGGTTAGTTAAAGACATGAGGCTCCATGTGTGTGCCCATGTGTAACTGTGAAGATGTCACAGAGTCATGTTTGTGTCCCTGTGCACAAGTGTAGAGATGTCCCAGGGTCCTGTGTGTGCGCGCCTGTGTATGAGTGTGGAGATGTCACAGGGTTGGTGTGTATGCCCATGTACAAGTGTGGAGATGTCACAGGGTCGTGTGTGTGTACCTGTGTACAAGTATGGAGATGTCACAGAGTTGTGTGTGTATGCCCATATACAAGTGTGGAGATGTCACAGGGCCACGTGTGTGCACCTGCACACAGTGTGGAGATGTCATGGGCAGGAGGGTGAGGAGTCAGTGACCCAGCGGTGCATTTGGGAACTTTAATTTTTTTAATATTTCAGTATACAATGTAGTTGATTTTCGTGTCCCTTTACGAATTCCACCTTTCTCCCCTCTCTACCCTCCCACCCCCCATCAACATCATATCTGTTCACTTGTCTTAACAAGTTCAAGGAATTATTGTGATTGTTGTGTCTTCTCCCCAACTTCCGCCTGCTGCCCTGTTTGTTTGTATATTTATTTATTTTTAGCTCCCACAAATAAGTAAGAACATGCAGTATTTCTTTCTGTGCCTGGTTTATTTCACTTAATGTAATTTTCTCTAAATCCTTCCATGTTGCTGCAAAGGGTAGTGTTACATTTTTTTTTTTTATAGCAGAGTAGTAATCCATTGTGTAGATATAGCACAGTTTTCATATCCTTTCATCTGATGATGGACATTTGGGCTGGTTCCAACTCTTGGCTACTGTAAATAGCACTGCAATAAACATGGGAGTGCATGTATCCCTTCAACGCGATGACTTCCATTCCTCTGGGTATATACCCAGCAGTGGAACAGCTGGGTCATATGGCAGATCTCTCTGTAATTGTTTGAGGAACGTCCATACCATTTTCCATAAAGGCTGTACCATTTTGCAGTCCCACCAACAGTGTAAGAGGGTTCCTTTTTCTCCATAACTATGCCAGCATTTATCATTCTCAGTCTTTCGGATATTAGCCATCCTAGCTGGAGTGAGATGGTATCTCAAAGTGGTTTTGATTTGCATTTCCCGAATGCTGAGTGAAGTTGACCTTTTTTCACGTCTCTCTTGGCCATTCGTATATCTTCCTGTGAGAAATGGCTATCCAGCTGCTTTGCCCATTTTTTAATTGAGTTACTTGTTTTTTTGCTGTTGTTTGAGTTCTTGGTGTATTCGGGTCATTAATCCTTTGTCAGAGGTATATTTTGCAAATATTTTCTCCCACTCTGTTGGATGTATTATCGCTCTGTTAATTGTTTCTTTTGTTGTGCAGAAGCTTTTAGTTTGATATAACCCCATTTGTTTGTTTTTCCTTTGGTTGCTTTTGCTCTTGGGGTCGTATCGTATTCATGAAGTCTGTACCCAATCCTGCTTCTTGGAGTGTTTCCCCTATGTTTTGTTAAGGAGGTTTATTGTTTCAGGATGTATTTTTAATTCTTTAATCCATTTTTAGTTGGTTTTGGTATATGGTGAGAAGGACAGGTCTAGTTTCATTTTACCATATATGAACATACAATTCTCAGCACCATTTGCTGAAGAGGCAGTCTCTTCCCCAGTGTGCAGGCTTGGTGCCTTTGTCGATCAGATGGCTGTAGGTGTACAGGTTCATTTCTGGATTCTCTATTGTGTTCCATTGGTCTGTGTGTCCGTTTTTATGCCAGTACCATGCTGTTTTGGTTACTATAGCTTTGTAGTATAGTGTAAAGTTAGGTAGTGTTATGCCTCCAGCTTAATTTTTTTGCTCAGAATAGCTTCGGCTCTTCGCAGTCTTTTGTTCTTCCATATGAATGTTAGAATTTTTTTTTCCATTTCTGAGAAAAATGTCATTGGAATTTTGATGGGGATTGCCTTGAATCTGTGGATCACTTTGGGTAGTGTGGACATTTTCACAATGTTAATTCTTCCAATGTAAGAGCATGGGACATCTTTTCATCTTCTTGTGTCCTTTTTAATTTCTCTCAACAGTGGATTGTAGTTCTCATCATAGAGATTTTCCCCATCCTTGGCTAAATTTATTTCTAGTTTCTTTTTTTTTTTTTTTTGTCTTTTTCGTGACCGGTACTCAGCCAGTGAGTGCACTGGCCATTCCTATATAGGATCCGAACCCGCGGCGGGAGCATCGCCGTGCTCCCAGCGCTGTACTCTCCCGAGTGCGCCACAGGCTCGGCCCTCTTTTTGTTTTTTGTTTTGCCGACTATTGTAAATGGGCTAGCTTTCTTGATTTATTTTCTGCTAGTTCACTGTTGGAATATACAAATGCTACTGTATTTTGTGTGTTGATTTCGTATCCTGCAACTTTGCAGAAATCATGTATCAACTCGAAGAGTTTTTTTTGTAAAGTCTATATAGGATCATATCATCTGTAAACAGGGATATTTTGACTTCATCTTTTCCAATCTGGATGCCCTTTATTTCCTTCTCTTCCTGATTGTTCTGGCTAGTACTTCCAACACTGTGGTGTATAGGAGTGGCGAGGGTGAACATCCTGTCTTTTTCCTGTTCTTAAGAGAAAAGTTTTCAACTTATTCCCTTTCAGGATGATCTTGGCTGTGGGTTTGTCCTATATGGCTTTAATTGTGTTGAAATACTTTCCTTCTATACCTACTTTGGTGAGACTCTTTATCATGAACAAATGTGGAATTTTCTGAAATGCTTTTTCAGCATCTATAGAGATGATCGTATGGTTTTTGTCTTTGATATTATTGATGCGGTGTATTACATTTATTGATTTGTGTATGTTGAACCAACCTTGCATCCCTGGGATGAATTCCACTTGATTGTGGTGTACAATTTTATGTATGTGTTGCTGTATTCTATTAGCTAGTACTTTATTGCGGATTTTTGCATCTATTTTCATCAAAGATATTTGCCCGTAGTTTTCTTTTTTTGTTGTATCTTTGCCTGGTTTTGGTATCAGGGTGATGTTTGCCTGGAATGAGTTCGGGAGAATGACTTCTGCTTCAATATTTTGGAATAGTTTGTAGAGAATTGGTATTAATTCCTCTTTGAAGGCTTGGTAGAATTCTGCGGTGAAGCCATCCGGTCCTGGTCTTTTCTTTGTTGGGAGACTGCTGATAACAGCTTCAATCTCTTTGATTGTTATTGGTCTCTTGAGATTTTCTGTCTTTTCTTGGCTCACTCTTGGTAGTTTAGGTGTGCAGAAATTTATCCATTTCCTCTAGGTTTTCAAATTTGTTGGCATGTAGTTATTTATGGTAGTCCCTAATGATTCCTTGTATTTCTAACAGTTGTAATAACATCATTTTTATTTCCAATTTTTGTTATCCGTGTCTTCTCTTTCTTTTTTTAGTTAGCCTTGCTAATGATTTGTCAATTTTATTTATCTTTTCAAAAAACCAATTTTTTGTATCATTGAACTTTTGTATCACTTTTAGGGTTTCTATTTCGTTTAATTCTGCTCTGATCTTAAAATATTTCCTTCTGTCTACTAACTTTGAGTTTGGATTGTTGTTGTTTTTCTAGTTCTTTAAGGTGAAGTGTTAGGTTGTTTACTTGCCATCTTTCCATTATTCTGAAGTAAGCATTTAATGTGAAAAATTTCCCCCAGTACTGCTTTTGCAGTATCCCACAGGGTTTGGTATGATGTGTCATTATTTTCTTTAGTTTCAATAAATGTTTTGATTTCCTGTTTAATTTCTTCTTGGACCCATAGGTCGTTAAGTAGAATGTTGCTTAATTTCCGTGTATTTGCATAGTTTCCAGAGTTTTGTTTTTTATTGATTTCTAATTTTAATCCATTGTGGTCTGGAAAAATACATGAAAAAAGTCCCAATTTTTTTGAGTTTGTTGAGACCTGATTTGTGACCTAACATGTGGTCTATCCTGGAGTATGTTCCATGTGCTGATGAGAAGAATGAATATTCTGAGGTTGCTGGATGAAATGTTCTGTAGATATCTGCCAAGTCCAATTGGTCTAAAGTGCTGTTTAGATCTTGTGTTTCTCTGTTGGTTTTTTGCCTAGATGATCTCTCCAATGTTGAGAGTGGGGTGTTCAGGTCCCTTACTGTTATGGTATTGGTATCTATCTCTTTCTTTAGGTCTGATAGTGTTCACTTCATAAATTTGGCTGCTCCGATGTCGGGTGTATACATATTTGTGATTTTTATGTCTGCTTGATGGATAGATCCTTTTATCATTATATAGTGTCCTTCTTTATCTGTTTTTATGGCTTTTCATTTAAAGTATATTTTATCTGACATAAGAATAGCTATTCCAGGTTGTCTTTCATTTCTATTTGCATGCTATATCTGTTCCATCCTTCCTCTTCATGTACGTGTGTCTTTACATGTGAGGTGAGTCTCTTGAACACAGCATTTTGTGGGGTCCATCTTTTTAATCCAGTCAGTCAGTGTGTATCTTTTGAGTTGGGAATTTAATCCTTTTACAATCAGAGTTATTGTTGAAAGGTGTTGATTTCCTCTTTGCACTTTATTGATTTTTTGTTTTGTGTCATAAATATCTTTATTCCCTTTCTTTCTGATTTACTGTTTGTCTTCTGTGTTTGTTGCTTTCTTGAGATGGTAGATAAGCTTCTTTTCTCTTTATCGTTAGCATTTTTATTTTACTGGTGGGATTTATTATTTCTTGAGTATTTGTGGTAGTGATGGTTGTTTTTCGGTACAAGACCCAGTACTCCCTTGAGAATTCCTTGTACGGCTGGTCGTGTGATAGTGAACTCCCAGAGTTTTTGTTTGTCTGAGAAATATACTATTTGTCCTTCATTTCAGAAGGATAGCCTTGCTGGGTAAAGTATTCTTGGCTGGCAATTTTTGTGTTTTTGTATTTTGAATATATGATCCCATTCTTTTCTGACTTTTAGGATTTCCAGTGAAAAGTCTGATGTTAGTCTCCCTTATAGGTGACTTGATACGTCTCTCTTGCAGCTTTTAAGTTCTCTCTTTGTCTTTGAGTTTTGCCAATTTGACTATAACATGTCTCGGAGAGGACCTTTTTGGGTTGAATAACTTTGGGGATCTTTGAGCTTCCTGAATCTAAAGATCTGTGTCTTTCCCTATACCTGGAAAGTTTCCTGGTATTATTTAATTGAATACGTTTTCTATGCCATTCCCTTTTTCCTCCCCTTGTGGAATATCCATGATTTAGATATTCGAGCACTTAAGGTTGTGTGTTATCTCTTTTAGATTATCTTCAATTTTTTAAATTCTTTTTTTATTTTTTTGTCTGCATATGTTATTTCGATGAGGCCATCTTCAAGGTCAGAAATTCTTCTGCGTGTTCTAGCCTGCTGGTTAAACTCTCTGTTGTGCTTTTTATTTTGCTGAATGAGTCCTTCAGCTCCACAAGCTCTGCTATATGCTTTTTCAGGGCATTGATTTCTTTGTATATTGCTTCTTTCAGGTCCTGTATACTTTTTCTCATTTCGTTGTTTTGTCTGAATCTTCTCGTACCTCATTTAGTTTCCTTAGAATTATGGCTCAAAATTCCTTGTCAGTCATTTCAAGGATCTAGAACTTGAGAGTTATTATATTCCTTTGGTGGTGGTGTACTTCCTTGGTTTTTCACATTTCTGGCGTCTCTCCATTAGTGTTCAGTCATTGTGGCAGAGGGTTTCATGGTCCACTCATTCCACCCGGTGTTTAGGTCACAACAGAACTTGGAACAACAGTAACCACGCACCCACATTCTAGAGGCAGCCCTGCCCAGCTCACTTGGCTAGAGACGCTCAAAATAACAAGATGTCCTCCTGCTGAATTCTGACTTCCCACAGCCTCAGGAAAGACAAGAGACAGCCGTTTCTGACACTGCAGATGTTGGCTCAGACCTCGCTCCACACTCCTCTGGCCATTTGCTGGGAAGCACCTGAAGGTAACACAAGGCAGACCAGGCCAGGCCATGGCTGTGAGCCACCCTAGGCAGCCCCACACCCCCCTAGTGTGGAGGAGGGGACGTGAGGGGAGGGCCCACCTTGGGCAGGTGCAGGTGGGAGGGAGGCTGTCAGCCTGGTGACCTCTCATGTTCACAGCCAGGTCTTGGCTGGCAGGGTGGGAGGGGGAGTGGGGGACAGTTCTCATCTGTCCCATGTTAATTCTCGGCCCCAGGCTGTCACGTCCTGTCCTCCCAGGGTGGAAGTTGTGACACGAGGGTCCGTGTGGTCTGAGGAACAGAAGGTCATGTTGGGTAGAAACAGGCTGAGAATGGATGGGCAGCGTCTGAAGCTTCCTGCCTGGCTGCCAGCCACTGTCTTTACAGAGCTCCGCACAGGACAGAGGCGAGAAGCTGATCAACAGGGTCCTGTATCCATCTGCCTGCACGAGGGGCGGGGCCCACGCTACCAACAGGGGACAGCACTGGCTAGATGGGAACATGCGTAAGGAGGGGACTCTGCACCTGGGGCCCTGAGAAGACCAGAGAGAGCCCTGGGGCCCAGATGTCACCCAAACCACCTCCCTCCCAGGGCTTTGCTGAGTGAGGGACACACAGTCCTGCTCCCCGCCAAAAATCTGGGACCCACCTCCTCTCCCAAAGCCACCCTCACTGCCCACCCAGTGTACTGGCCATATGCAAATTTCAGGCCTGCAGGAATATCAGGAAATAGACTTTCCCCTATTTCACTGCACATTATGCTGAGATGATGTGTGTGTCCTGCTCTTTGACTTTGAGTTTAACTCGCACATCCAGGTGTCCGTGGAGCAGTTGGCCTGACTGTCTGTCTTTCCACAGCTTCTCCAAGTCTCACATCATGGTGACAAGGGCTGTGCCTACCCGGAATGGACACAGGCTCAGGCTTTTCTCGACACTGTCCACAATTTCTTTCTCAGGGAACACCTCCCTGTTGCCCCTGCAGGTCAGAAGCTGGGGCCTCACCGGGCTGCACAACATTCCAGAAGGGAGGCTGGTTACCCTAAAGATTCAGCCTTTCACTGCTGTGGAACCTTGATATGATTCCTTCATGTGGCCACTTCAGCAGCACTGCAGGAAATGTCCTATGGGAGCTAATACACGGACCCCGCCCACCCCAGGATAACCTCTGTTTACTCATCTCTAAAATGGGATGTTTTAACAGATACTATCTTACCTCACCAAACACACTGACCTCCTGGTACTAATATTTTTTATTATTCCCTTCTGAATTTCTTTTTTTCACACTGGAAATGTTTTTCTTTTGCTGGGGGAACTGATGTCCCTCATCGGGCACAAACTACTAAGGGCTTTGGGTTCTGAGCTTCAGTCTCCAACTCTGGTGGTTCATGCTGAGGCCGCTGACTATATATCCCTTCTCTGTCTCACCCCAGGGTCAAAATCAGATGGCTTTAAACACATGGTGTGAACAGTGCAGGCGGGGCCACTGGGGAACCTGCTGGAGCAGCGGGTGCCCCTCTTCTTGAGCAGCAACCCTCCCTGTGTCCCCACCTTCCTACGTATGCACTGGTCCTTCGCCTCCACCCAACAAGTGCTAGACATGCTGTTCAAAAGGTGAGCTCCTGCTTGTCCTGTACACAGTGTGACTCAGCCACCTACTAGCTGTGAGTCTTGGCTGAGCTACTACACTTGGCTGAACCTCAGTTGGCTACTCACCCTCCCAGGGTTACGGTAGGGACTAAAACGAATCCTCCGTGGAATGTGTTTCCCCAGGGTCTGGCTCTATGGCCGCATCTGCTGGAGGGGCTTTGGCTGTTCTCTTGTAGTATTTTCCTTTCCTCCATGAGAAGGCCTTAGCCTCACCCATCACTGATCCCACAGTTTTAAGCTAAGTTGTTTTCCTATTTGTAAAGGAGATTTAGATCCATCTATATGGTTCTGGGAGTATCCAGAGCAAGGATTCCTGAGAATTTGCAGAGACCCCAGACCCACTCAGATAATCTGTAAGGGGCTGGTTTGGGTTCAATCCCTCAGCAAATACACACGAAGCCACGCTATTTGCAGACACTCTTCCCAGCCCTGAACATAACACAATGAACAGAGAGGGGAGCAACCCCTGCGCTCCTGGGCTTCCCTTCTACTGGAGGAGTCAGAGTGACAGTAGACATCAGCCACAGGTATAGCTCTCAGTACAGTACAGGTGACCCCCTTCTGGCCTCCTCTAGATATGGATGTGCCCTCCCTTATACTGATGGGACAGAGGACCCTACGAGCAACTTAAAATGTGAGTGGGGTTTGGGTCAAGATGGAGGGGCTGCTGTCTCCACTGAACTGTGTGGGGAGTGGGGGTCTGTAGATAGAGAGGGGCTGGTAGAACCCAGGATCCCACACATCTTGTGGTCCCTGCTACAGGGCTGAGGTCTGGGGGCTTCCCTCACGAGAACGGAGTCAAAGAGATCTGGGGATGGGACCACGGGCACCGTAGGGAGGTAGGGGAGGCTGGAGGACAGAGTCAGGCTGAGAGGACCAACCCCACGCCTCCCATCCCCCCCCTGCTTACACCCCAGACCCCCATCTGGGACCCAGATCAGGAGGTGTGGAGAGCACCCTGCTCCCACCTGTGGCTGCAACCTCCATGGTGATGCTCAGCTGTGCTCAGGGGACTCAGTGAGTGCTCAGGTGTCCCTTCCTCCCCCTTCAGGAGATTAGTGTCAGCAGGAAGAGCAGCCCCACAGGAAGCACCCAACAATCAGGCAGCACGTTGGTGCATGAGCTAACAAGTGCGGTTTTACAAGGCTGTGGAAAGGCTGGGCAAGAGGACAGGCTCCCTCAGTGCCCCCATTCATCAGACATTTCTGGAGCCCGCACTGTGTACCATCGAGTGCAGTGAACAGAGCAGACACCACCCTCCCTGCCCTCATGAGGTGACATTCCAGTGAGGAGGGCGTCAGGGACACAGAGAGAGGAGTAGACAGGATGTCCTTGAAGAGGGACAGGGTCACAGCATGGATCGAAGGCTCCCTCCTATGGAGGATTTACCAGCATCTCCTCGGTGACCAGGCCTGCCTGGGCTACGACAGCCAAATATGGGGTGTGCATGTTTGGGGCTGGCCTGCCCCATGTGTGGAGATGTCACGGGCAGGAGGGTGAGGAGTCAGTGACCCAGCGGTGCATTTGGGAATTTAATTTTTTTAATCTTTCAATATACAATGTAGCTGATTTTCGTGTCCCTTTACCAATTCCACCTTTCTCCCCTCCTCTCCACCCCCCCTCCCCCATCAACACCATATCTGTTCACTTGTCTTAACAAGTTCAAGAAATTGTTCTGATTGTTGTGTCTTCTCCCCCCTCCCGCCAGCTGCCCTGTTTGTATATTTATTTATTTTTAGCTCCCACAAATAAGTAAGAACATGCGGTATTTCTCTTTCTGTGCCTGACTTATTTCACTTAATGTAATTTTCTCTAAGTCCTTCAATGTTGCTTCAAATAGCAGTATTTCATTTTTTTTTTTTCTAGCAGAGTAGTATTCCATCGTGTAGATATACCACATTTTCATATCCATTCATCTGATGATGGACATTTGGGCTGGTTCCCACTCTTGGCTATTATAAATAGCACTGCAATAAACATGGGAGTGCATGCATCCTTTTGATGCGATGACTTCCATTCCTCTGGGTATATACCCAGCAGTGGAATAGCTGGGTCATACGGTAGATCTCTCTGTAATTGTTCGAGGAACCTCCATATCATTTTCGATAAAGCCTGCACCATTTTGCAGTCCCACTAACAGTGTAGGAGGGTTCCTTTTTCTCCGCAACTTTGTCAGCATTTATCATTCTCAGTCTTTCGGATATTAGCCATCCTAGCTGGAGTGAGATGGTATCTCAAAGTGGTTTTGATTTGCATTTCCCCAATACTGAGTGATGTTCACCTTTTTTCATGTCTCTGTTGGCCATTCATATATCTTCCTGTGAGAAATGGCTATCCAGCTCATTGTGCATTTTTTAATTGACTTGTTTTTTTGCTGTTAAGTTGTTCGAGTTCTTGGTGTATTAGGGTTATTAATCCTTTGTCAGAGGTATATTTTGCAAATATTTTCTCCCACTCTGTTGGTTATATTATCGCTCTGTTAATTGTTTCTTTTGTTGTGCAGAAGCTTTTAGTTTGATATAACCCCATTTGTTTGTTTTTCCTTTGGTTGCTTTTGCTTTTGGGGTCGTATCGTATTCATGAGGTCTGTACCCAATCCTACTTCATGGAGTGTTTCCCCTGTTTTCTTAAAGGAGTTTTATTGTTTCAGGATGTATTTTTAATTCTTTAATCCATTTTTACTTGATTTTGGTATATGGTGAGAAGGACAGGTCTAGTTTCTTCTCCCACATATGAACAAACATTTCTCAGCACCATTTGCCAAAGAGGCAGTCTCTTCCCCAGTGTGCAGGCTTGGTGCCTTGTCGAAGATCAGATGGCTGTAGGTGTACGGGTTCAATTCTGGATTCTCTATTGTGTTCCGTTGGTCTGTGTGTCTTTTTTTTATGCCAGTACCACACTGTTTTGGTTACTATAGCTTTGTAGTATAGTGTAAAGTCAGGTAGTGTTATGCCCCCAGCTTAATTTTTTTGCTCAGAATTGCTTCGGCTCTTCACGGTCTTTTGTTCTTCCATATGAATGTTAGAATTTTTTTTCCATTTCTGAGAAAAATGTCATTGGAATTTTGATGGGGATGCCTTGAATCTGTGGATCACTTTGGGTAGTGTGGACATTTTCACAATGTTAATTCTTCCAATGTAAGAGTATGGGACATCTTTTCATCTTCTTGTGTCCTTTTTAATTTCTCTCAACAGTGGATTGTAGTTCTCATCATAGAGATTTTTCTCATCCTTGCTTAACTTTATTCCTAGTTTCTTTTTGTTTTTTGTTTTGGCGACTATTGTAAATGGGCTAGCTTTCTTGATTTATTTTCTGCTAGTTCACTGTTGGAATATACAAATGCTACTGTATTTTGTGTGTTGATTTCGTATCCTGCAACTTTGCAGAAATCATGTATCAACTCGAAGAGTTTTTTTTTGTAAAGTCTGTATAGGATCATATCATCTGTAAACAGGGACAATTTGACTTCCTCTTTTCCAGTCTGGATGCCCTTTATTTCCTTCTCATTCCTTATTGTTCTGGCTAGTACCATCCAACACTGTGGTGAATAGGAGTGGCGAGGGTGAACATCCTGTCTTTTTCCTGTTCTTAAGAGAAAAGTTTTCAACTTATTCCCTTTCAGGATGATCTTGGCTGTGGGTTTGTCCTATATGGCTTTAATTGTGTTGAAATACTTTCCTTCTATACCTACTTTGCTGAGACTCTTTATCATGAACAAATGTGGAATTTTCTGAAATGCTTTTTCAGCATCTATAGAGATGATTGTATGGTTTTTGTCTTTGATTTTATTGATGCGGTGTATCACATTTATTGATTTGTGTATGTTGAACCAACCTTGCATCCCTGGGATGAATTCCACTTGATTGTGGTGTATGATTTTATGTATGTGTTGCTGTATTCTATTAGCTAGTATTTTATTGCGGAATTTGCACCTATTTTCATCAAAGATATTTGCCTGTAGTTTTCTTTTTTTGTTGTATCTTTGCCTGGTTTTGAAATCAGGGTGACGTTTGCCTGGAATAAGTTCGGGAGAATGACTTTTGCTTCAATATTTTGGAATAGTTTGTAGAGAATTGGTATTAATTCCTCTTTGAAGGCTTGGTAGAATTCTGCAGTAAAGCCATCCGGTCCTGGGCTTTTCTTTGTTGGCAGACTGCTGATAACAGCTTCAATCTCTTTGATTGTTATTGGTCTCTTGAGATTTTCTATCTTTTCTTGGCTCACTCTTGGTAGTCTGTGTGTGCGCAGTAATTTATCCATTTCCTCCAGGTTTTCAAATTTGTTGGCATGTAGTTATTTATGGTAGTCCCTAATGATTCCTTGTATTTCTAACAGTTGTAATAACATCATTTTTATTTCCAATTTTTGTTATCCGTGTCTTCTCTTTCTTTTTTTAGTTAGCCTTGCTAATGATTTGTCAATTTTATTTATCTTTTCAAAAAATCCAATTTTTTGTACCATTGATCTTTTGTATCACATTTAGGGTTTCTATTTCGTTTAATTCTGCTCTGATCTTAAAATATTTCCTTCTGTCTACTAACTTTGAGTTTGGATTGTTGTTGTTTTTCTAGTTCTTTAAGGTGAAGTGTTAGGTTGTTTACTTGCCATCTTTCCATTATTCTGAAGTAAGCATTTAATGTGAAAAATTTCCCCCAGTACTGCTTTTGCAGTATCCCACAGGGTTTGGTATGATGTGTCATTATTTTCTTTAGTTTCAATAAATGTTTTGATTTCCTGTTTAATTTCTTCTTGGACCCATAGGTCGTTAAGTAGAATGTTGCTTAATTTCCGTGTATTTGCATAGTTTCCAGAGTTTTGTTTTTTATTGATTTCTAATTTTAATCCATTGTGGTCTGGAAAAATACATGAAAAAAGTCCCAATTTTTTTGAGTTTGTTGAGACCTGATTTGTGACCTAACATGTGGTCTATCCTGGAGTATGTTCCATGTGCTGATGAGAAGAATGAATATTCTGAGGTTGCTGGATGAAATGTTCTGTAGATATCTGCCAAGTCCAATTGGTCTAAAGTGCTGTTTAGATCTTGTGTTTCTCTGTTGGTTTTTTGCCTAGATGATCTCTCCAATGTTGAGAGTGGGGTGTTCAGGTCCCTTACTGTTATGGTATTGGTATCTATCTCTTTCTTTAGGTCTGATAGTGTTCACTTCATAAATTTGGCTGCTCCGATGTCGGGTGTATACATATTTGTGATTTTTATGTCTGCTTGATGGATAGATCCTTTTATCATTATATAGTGTCCTTCTTTATCTGTTTTTATGGCTTTTCATTTAAAGTATATTTTATCTGACATAAGAATAGCTACTCCAGGTTGTCTTTCATTTCTATTTGCATGCTATATCTGTTCCATCCTTCCTCTTCATGTACGTGTGTCTTTACATGTGAGGTGAGTCTCTTGAACACAGCATTTTGTGGGGTCCATCTTTTTAATCCAGTCAGTCAGTGTGTATCTTTTGAGTTGGGAATTTAATCCTTTTACAATCAGAGTTATTGTTGAAAGGTGTTGATTTCCTCCTTGCATTTTTTTGATTTTTTGTTTTGTGTCATAAATATCTTTATTCCCTTTCTTTCTGATTTACTGTTTGTCTTCTGTGTTTGTTGCTTTCTTGAGATGGTAGATAAGCTTCTTTTCTCTTTATCGTTAGCATTTTTATTTTACTGGTGGGATTTATTATTTCTTGAGTATTCGTGGTAGTGATGGTTGTTTTTCTGGTACAAGACCCAGTACTCCCTTGAGAATTTCTTGTACGGCTGGTCGTGTGATAGTGAACTCCCAGAGTTTTTGTTTGTCTGAGAAATATACTATTTGTCCTTCATTTCAGAAGGATAGCCTTGCTGGGTAAAGTATTCTTGACTGGCAGTATTTGTGTTTTAGTATTTTGAATATATCATCCCATTCTTTCTGACTTTTAGGATTTTCCAGTGAAAAGTCTGATGTTAGTCTCCCTTATAGGTGACTTGATACGTCTCTCTTGCAGCTTTTATATTCTCTATCTTTGAGTTTTGCCAATTTGACTATAACATGTCTCAGAGAGGACCTTTTTGGGTTGAATAAGTTTGGGGATCTTTGAGCTTCCTGAATCCGAACATCTGTGTCTTTCCCTATACCTGGGAAGTTTTCCACTACTATTTAATTGCATAGGTTTTCCATGATATTTCCTTTTTCCTCCCCTTCTGGAATATCCATGATTTGGATATTTGAGTACTTAAGGTTGTGTGTTATCTCTCTTAGATTATCTTCAATTTATTAAATTCTTTTTTTTAAATTTTATTTTATTGTCTGCATGTGTTATTTCGAACAGGCCATCTTCAAGTTCAGAAATTCTTCTGCTTGTTCTAGCCTGCTGGTTAAACTCTCTGTTGTGTCTTTTATTTTGCTGAATGAGTCCTTCAGCTCCACAAGCTCTGCTGTATGCTTTTTTGGGGTATTTATTTCTTTGTACATTTCTTCTTTAAGGTCCTGTATACTTTTTCTCATTTCGTTGTTTTGTCTAACTGAGTCTTCTCATACCTCATTTAGTTTCCTTAGAATTATGGCTCAAAATTCCTTGTCAGTCATTTCAAGGACTTCCTATTCTATAGGATCTAGAACTTTAGAGTTCTTATATTCCTTTGGTGGTGGTACACTTTCTTGGTTTTTCATATTTCTAGCATCTCTCCATTGGTGTTTAGTCATTGTGGCAGAGGGTTTCATGGTCCACTCATTCCGCCCTGGTGTTTAGCCTGGATAACACAGGGCTGCCGTTCGGCGCCACTGCCTTAGGGCCTGTGGGTCAGTGGGTCAGTGGGTTGGGCCTCTTGGCGTGCAGGGAGTCACCTGGGCTGGGTTGGATAGTGGCTAATGGTTGGTGCTGCTACCTCTGGTCTTGGGGGGTTGCCAGGTCGGGCCTCATGGGGGGCGAGGACTCGCCTGTGCTGGGCCCTGTGGCACAGTGGCTGCCAGTGTGGCACTGCTGCCCTGGGGCCTCATATTTGGGAACTTCTCATCAGAGGAGATGGCCGAAGTAAAGTGAACCCAGAAAGCATCCTCACTTCCTTGGTGGTAGGTCACAACAGAACTTGGAACCCCAGTAACCAGGCACCTGCATTCTTTTTTTTTTTTTTTTAATAATTTATTTTATTTATTGAATCAAAATCGATTATACATATTTTCGGGGTTGAACATTGAGATATGTTGATTAAACTAGTATTACTACCATATATATTGTTACAAATCATAATTATTCTTTATGCCCCTTGTCCAAACTCTCCCCTTCCCCCATTCCCTCCCCCTCCACCCTCTAATTGCCTAGATTTCTTCTCTCCTTCTGAAAGAATAATGGTTACTCTGTTAACTTTTACCTAGATGATCTGTGCAATGCTGAGAGATGTGATCAGGTCCCCCAATATTATAGAGCAGATGCTTCTTCTGTCACTCTGACATGTGTTTTGTGGAGAGAGACATCCTCTTTTTTGCTTTGTCTCTGCTGGTGACTCTCCTTGTGTCAATGCACTCCAGTGGTTGGAGGACCATCTGCGTGGTTTTTGTGGCGTCTAGCTGCTTTTGCAGCAGCCATGGTTATTGTGGTGACTGTGGTGGGCCACCCACGTGGGGGTGCTGTTTTTGGCATGCTCCTTGGCCCTGGCAGTATGCCTGGTTGTGGGGTGTGTTTGATCCCCTTCTCCTTGCCTTGGGTCCCTGGGCAGGCCTCAAGGTGCTGGCATGTTGTGCCTAGGTTTGGGATGGTGGTCTGGTCCCCTACTCCATGCCCCGGGACCGTGGGTGGCCCCAAGGCGCTGGTTTGGTGTGCCTGGTTGTGGGAGAGAGGTCCAGTCCCTTTCTGCATACCTCAGGACTCTGGACAGGCCCCAAGGTTCTGGTGCAGAGTGCCTGGTTGTGGGAGGGTGGTCTGGTCCCCTTCTCCACAGGCATCTGCATTCTAGGGGCAACCCTGCCCAGCTCACTTGGCTGGTGACGCTCAAAATAACAGGATGTTCTCCTGCTGAATTCTGACTTCCTGCAGCCTCAGGGAACACCAGAGAGACAGCCTTTTCGGACACTGCAGATGTTGTCTCAGACCTCGCTCCACACTCCTCTGGCCATTTGCCAGGAGGCACCCCAGTGTAACACAAAGCAACCCAGGCCAGGCCGTGGCTGTGAGTTGACCTGGGCAGCCCCACACCCTCCTGAGTGTGGAGGATGGGACGTGAGGGGAGGGCCCACCTTGGGCAGGTGGAGGTGGGTGGGAGGCTGTCAACCTGGTGACCTGTCATGTTCACAGCCAGGTCTTGGCTGGCAGGGTGGGAAGGGAGTGGGGGACAGTTCTCATCTGTCCCATGTTAATTCTCGGCCCCAGGCTGTCACGTCCTGTCCTCCCAGGGTGGAAGTTGTGACACGAGGGTCCGTGTGGTCTGAGGAACAGAAGGTCATGTTGGGTAGAAACAGGCTGAGAATGGATGGGCAGCGTCTGAGGCTTCCTGCCTGGCTGCCAGCCACTGTCTTTACAGAGCTCCGCACAGGACAGAGGCGAGGAGCTGATCAACAGGGTCCTGTATCCATCTACCTGCACGAGGGGCGGGGCCCACACTACCAACAGGGGACAGCACTGGCTGGACGGGAACATGGGTAAGGATGGGACTCTGCACCTGGGGCCCTGAGAAGACCAGACAGAGCCCTGGGGCCCAGATGTCACCCAAACCACCTCCCTCCCAGGGCTTTGCTGAGTGAGGGACACACAGTCCTGCTCCCCGCCAAAAATCTGGGACCCACCTCCTCTCCCAAAGCCACCCTCACTGCCCACCCAGTGTACTGGCCATATGCAAATTTCAGGCCTGCAGGAATATCAGGAAATAGACTTTCCCCTATTTCACTGCACATTATGCTGAGATGATGTGTGTGTCCTGCTCTTTGACTTTGAGTTTAACTCGCACATCCAGGTGTCCGTGGAGCAGTTGGCCTGACTGTCTGTCTTTCCACAGCTTCTCCAAGTCTCACATCATGGTGACAAGGGCTGTGCCTACCCAGAATGGACACAGGCTCAGGCTTTTCTCGACACTGTCCACAATTTCTTTCTCAGGGAACACCTCCCTGTTGCCCCTGCAGGTCAGAAGCTGGGGCCTCACCGGGCTGCACAACATTCCAGAAGGGAGGCTGGTTACCCTAAAGATTCAGCCTTTCACTGCTGTGGAACCTTGATGTGATTCCTTCATGTGGCCACTTCAGCAGCACTGCAGGAAATGTCCTATGGGAGCTAATACACGGACCCCGCCCACCCCAGGATAACCTCTGTTTACTCATCTCTAAAATGGGATGTTTTAACAGATACTATCTTACCTCACCAAACACACTGACCTCCTGGTACTAATATTTTTATTATTCCCTTCTGAAATTCCTTTTTTCACACCGAAAATGTTTTTCTTTTGCTGGGGGAACTGATGTCCCTCATCGGGCACAAACTACTAAGGGCTTTGGGTTCTGAGCTTCAGTCTCCAACTCTGGTGGTTCATGCTGAGGCCGCTGACTATATATCCCTTCTCTGTCTCACCCCAGGGTCAAAATCAGATGGCTGTAAATGCGTGGTGTGAACAGTGCAGGCGGAGCAACTGGGGAACCTGCTGGAGCAGCGGGTGCCCCTCTTCTTGAGCAGCAACCCTCCCTGTGTCCCCAGCTTCCTACATATCCACTGGTCCTTTGCCTCCACCCAACAAGTGCTAGACATGCTGTTCAAAAGGTGAGCTCCTGCTTATCGTGTACACAGTGTGACTCAGCCACCTACTAGCTGTGAGTCTTGGAAATGCCACTACACTTGGCTGAGCCTCAGTTGGCTACTCACCCTCCCAGGGTTACGGTAGGGACTAAAACGAATCCTCCGTGGAATGTGCTTCCCTGGGCCTGTCTCTATGGCCGCATCTGCTGGAGGGGCTTTGGCTGTTCTCTTGTAGTATTTTCCTTTCCTCCATGAGAAGGCCTTAGCCTCACCCATCACTGATCCCACAGTTTTAAGCTAAGTTGTTTTCCTATTTGTAAAGGAGATTTAGATCCATCTATATGGTTCTGGGAGTATCCAGAGCAAGGATTCCTGAGAATTTGCAGAGACCCCAGACCCACTCAGATAATCTGTAAGGGGCTGGTTTGGGTTCAATCCCTCAGCAAATACACACGAAGCCATGCTATTTGCAGACACTCTTCCCAGCACTGAGCATAACACAATGAACAGAGAAGGGAGCAACCCCTGCGCTCCTGGGCTTCCCTTCTACTGGAGGAGTCAGAGTGACAGTAGACATCAGCCACAGGTATAGCTCTCAGTACAGTAGAGGTGACCCCCTTCTGGCCTCCTCTAGATATGGATGTGCCCTCCCTTATACTGATGGGACAGAGGACCCTACGAGCAACTTAAAATGTGAGTGGGTTTGGGTCAAGATGGAGGGGCTGCTGTCTCCACTGAACTGTGTGGGGAGTGGGGGTCTGTAGATAGAGAGGGGCTGGTAGAACCCAGGATCCCACACATCTTGTGGTCCCTGCTACAGGGCTGAGGTCTGGGGGTTCCCTCACAGGGGACGGAGTCAAAGAGATCTGGGGATGGGACCACGGGCACCGTAGGGAGGTAGGGGAGGACAGAGTCAGGCTGAGAGGAACAACCCCACGCCTCCCATCCCCGCCCTGCTTACATCCCAGACCCCCATATGGGACCCAGATCAGGAAGTGTGGAGAGCACCCTGCTCCCAAATGTGGCTGCAACTTCCATGGTGATGCTCAGCTGTGCTCAGGGGACTCAGTGAGTGCTCAGGTGTCCCTTCCTCCCCCTTCAGGAGATTAGTGTCAGCAGGAAGAGCAGCCCCACAGGAAGCACCCAACAATCAGGCAGCACGTTGGTGCATGAGCTAACAAGTGAGGTTTTACAAGGCTGTGGAAAGGCTGGGCAAGAGGACAGGGGCTCCCTCAGTGCCCCCATTCATCAGACATTTCTGGAGCCCCTACTGCGTGCCAGCGAGTGCAGTGAACAGAGCAGACACCACTCTCCCTGTCCTCATGAGGTGACATTCCAGTGGGGAGGGGGCCAGGGACAGAAAGAGAGGAGTAGGGAGGGTGTCCTTGAAGAGGGACAGGGTCACAGCATTGATCGAGGCCTCCCTCCTATGGAGGATTTGCCAGCATCTCCTCGGTGAACAGGCCTGCCTGGGTCATGACAGCCAGAATAGGGGTGGGCATGGGTGGGCCTGACCTGTGGATGGGCAGGGACAGGCACAGGAGCCCTGCACCCCCAGGGGAGCCCTGGGAGGGCCCTGTGGAAAGAAAGGCCAGGCCTCTGACTCTGCTGCCCCCGACTCCCCCAGAGCCATGTCCTCCATCCTGGGCTGGAGCAGCAACCACAGGACTTCAGTCTCCAGAATTTCCCTATCTTGAGGTGCTGCTGGCCTACCTGCAGCTCAGCCTGCCTGGCTGGGACCTAGAGCACCAGACCTTTCTTCTCCTGGCCCATCTGGAGCCTCTGGAGCCTAGTGCGGCAATCTGAGGGTGAGGGGGCCTGGGGTTGGGTGCATGTGAGCTCATGGAGAGGGGTCAGTGCTGGGCCACACCGAGCAGAGCTGCCAGAAGCTGAGGTGGAGCCATGGGCAATGAAAACCACAGACCAATAATGGGGTGAACTGCAGTCTGAAAAGACTTCCTGGAGTTTGGTACTTCCACTAGGGCTTTTCAGAGAGGCACTTGGAAGTTTCTCTGTTGAAAGGAGCAGGGACAGTCATTCATGTAAGGGATCCTATCTCCTCATGCAGCTCCAGGTCCATTTCCACTGCAAGCTCAGAATCCAGCTCAAGAGCTTGTCCTAGCTCCAGCTCCATCATCAGCTTTAGCTCCAGAACCAGAGCAGGCTGAAACAAGAGCTGTAGAAAAATTGACAGAGCCACAACCAGAAAAATCACCACTGCAGCACTAGCTCCAGAGCTCCCACAACTCCATCCACAGCTCCAGCTCTACTGCCTCTGGCAATCCCTGCACAATCACTAGCTGTTGTTGTCATGCTACACCAGGCTCCAGAACCAGCTCCAGTTCCAGAGCTAGAGCCAGCATCAGCTCAAAATCTGGAGTCAACAACAGAAGGAGTTCTAGGAGCATGTGCAGTGGCAGAAGCACCTTCTCCAGCAAATGCAGAACCAGAGCTCCCAGTAGCACCACAGCTGGCGCCAGCTCCTGACCCACTAATATAGGAGGTGCTCAGTTTCCCTGGGTTCAGGTTACAGGACATGCCTCTGGGTAACAAGCCACTCCCCAAGGTCTCAGGCCCCCTCCTTTTTGCTGTCCCCTGGAGGAAAGTTACTGTTGTCAGTTAGACCTATTTTCAGCACCAACACAGGGAAAATGAGACCACAAAAGGTTGGCTTATGCAAATCCAGTGACTTGGCATGTGCAATAGAGCACAGTGCATGTGATAGGGTCTGGCCAATGAACATGCTCCAGGAAGAAACAGACTGAGCATGCGCAAGACTAAATGTTATATAACTGGGAACCGCCGCTTCGAGTATTCATTAGATACAGAAACTATAAAAGCCAAGTCCCAGCCAAAGGTGGGGTTGTTGCTCACTCTCCTGGAGGCAGCCCACACTTGGCTAGCTGAGGTGTATATACTTGACTTTGTATCAGACTTACTTTCAGCAAACAGCTGCTCACTCTTGAGCCAGCTTGCACTTTGTACTGAACTTTAAGTATTTTTCTTGCTTTTGTGTTGGACTTAATGTATGTACTGAACTTGTTTTTGTGTTAAACTTGGTGTGGGCCCTGCTCCGTCTCTGGAGCTATGCTGCACTCTCTCCATGGAACCTGTATTTCTTATCTGTTATATTAAACTTGTTCTCACTTTCTACTGTGACTCTGCCCTTGAATTCTTTCCTGTGGCAGAGTCAAGAACCTGGTAAGAGGACTGGGTGGGTTGAGGCCGACCATTAGGCCCCCCAGACCCTACCTCCAACATCGTAAGTGCTGCACCAGTCAGGAGAGCACCCCCCCCAGTGGCCAGGGTCTTGTCAATGCAGCCATGTGCTCAGTGCTCGGCCTTAAGCCAGCCACTTAGGGGTCCTCCTCCTCTGCCTGATCCTGGATCATCGGACGTGGTATGTTGTTTTCTCTTTTTCTTGTTTTTTCATGGGTTAGTGTCCTGGTTCTTGGTGCAGCCCTGTGTTTGGGGTAAGGCCAACAGTACAGATTGGGTTAGAGCCCCAGGAGTGAATTCATGGCAGAAATGGCCATTCTGTCATTAGAGATGCTGCCCTTGATTGCATTTGGTTTTCAGCTTTCAGTGGCACAGACCAAGTTAGAGCCCTGGGAGTGCCCAGCACTGACCACATTAGAGCCCCAGGAGTGCCCAACACAGATCAGGTTAGAGCCTGGGAGTATAAAACAGAGACTGGGTTAGAGCACCACAGTGAACTTTAGATGCCTTATTGGGCTGGATCACAGACCCCTCTGCCCTGTCCTGTGCAGTTCCTGAAACAGGTAGTCAAAAGAAAAACCAAGCAGCCCCAGAAAAGTGGACATGCTTTATTTATAGATGCAAGCTCTGCCAAAGAGTGGTTCAGAGCTGCTACCTTCCACACATAAAAATACACACAATAGCAGCAAGGAAGCAAGGTGTACACAGGCACACATGTGTGCTAACTCTACTCTCATGCAACTTGTTTACAAAGGATGTGCTGAATCATACCCAGCCAGATATGGGGCAAGGGGGCCTGACCAAACCAACTCTACTTTCCTCACACTCCACCCCTTCAGGGTCCCTCACCATACAATCTGCATGTTCACATCCATATAACCTCCATACCTATTGTATGTTCAATGCACCTTGAGGCTTGTCCCCATAATTCTATCCTTTCAGCTATTATCCACAAAACACCTCCCATACACATGTCCAGTTAGTAGTCATCATTGTGGTGATTTTCCACAGGAATCCTGCAGCCACACTGGTAGGAAATTTGGTGCATATTCAGCAAGAGACACATTAGCCACACAAATGTACATACGTGTCCAGTCAACTCTGGGCCTGTGGCCACAATACTATGAGCAAAAAAACAAAGTTATTGGCACCAATAGAGGGAGTTTTCCTCCCTCTGGCAGAACACATGCCAGCTTACAGTCCTGGAAAGAATGGTTGCAGGAATAGGTGCTGCAGCTTTATGCAACAGAGCCTCCACTGAAGAGGGCCCTCCCTTGTGGTGTCTCTCATTTAAGATCCTGACTGTCGGCCATAACCACTGTGTCCACCCCTTCAGGGATGGGATTCAGCAGATAGTCTTAGTCCCTTTTTCAGAAGACCACTGTACTGTTCAATCATTCCCATTGCCTGAGGATGATATGGCACATGTAATTTCCACCAAATAGACAACTGTGAAGCCCACTTCTGTATTTGATGTCCAGTAAAGTGGGTTCCACTATCACCGTCTATGACCAGTGGCTGACCCATACATGGCTGTAAGGCTATTCAACACCTTGATACTGCTTACCTGGTCTGGAGTCTTACTAGACCATGCAAACAAGACCGGTAGCCATATCAACAGCTGTGAAGATATACCTGTAGTTCTCTGACTTTGGCAGTGATCCCACAAGATCCACCTACCACCATGTTAGGAGCATCCTCCTCTTGGGTTTTCTGCCTATCTGCATGCAGCACCCAGTGAGCCATCAAGGGTACATCTGCCCATCAGGGGCATTCTTTCTTGGATTTATGCAACACCTGGTGGGCCACTGACCACACAGTCTTGCAGCCAGCATGCTGCATTCTCCAATGTTAGCCACCCAGCCACATCAGCTGCTGGAGCTCTCTCCAGCCACCTTACCTGAGTCATCAGTGCATCGGCTTCATCATTGCCCAGACTAGCTAAGGGGGAAAGTCCTGTGACGTGGGAAAGACTTACTTCCTTTCCATGTCCTAATTCCTATAACTCTTGCCACATGGCTTGTCCCCACAGGGGTTGGTGACCTACCATTCACCGCTGATATTTCCAAGTACATATCCAAAGGTTAAGACCCTTATATACGGCCCACTCATATTGTTTCAAATGACCTAGCAGTGTTGGAGCCACCTTGGTTAAAAGACATCACCTATGTAATGAAACATTGTAACCATGCTGGGCCTAGTCCACCTGGCTAGGTCTCCAGCCACTAAACCATGACAGATGGTTGGGCTGTGCAGGCAGCCTTGGGGAAACAGTTGAAAAGTCCATTGCCTTCCTTCCCAGGTGAAGGAAAATTGATCTTGGCTATCAGCCAAGATCAGAATAGAGTAAAAAGCATTTGCAAGGTCCAGTACATAATGATAAATTCGTAGCTGAGTTGTCAGCTGATCCATCAAGTCATGAACTGAAGGCACAGCTGCATGCAAAGGAGACACTACTTTGTTCAGTTCTTGATAGTCCACAGTCATTCTCCAGGTACCATCTGGCTTTTTTCACTGGCTATACCAGGGCATTAAAGGGATTGTGTGTGGGACAAATGATGCTGACCTATTCTAACTCCAACGTAGTGGCACCTATCTCTGCATGTCCTCCCCGCAGGCAATACTGTTTCACATTGACCACATGCCTTGGCATGAGTAAGACCTGTGGATCATGCTGGAAATGTCCCTGCAGCACAGGCTTTACTGTCCATATCTGCAGCCAGAATTCGCCAACCATTGTTTGCAGGTGTAACCCATAAAGCACATCTATATCCAAGATGTATTCAGATACAGGAGTTACATACACAGTATATACATGAGGGGGCAATCGTTCAATGCTCAGCAGCAAAGACACATCTTTGACTAATAGTCTGTGCTCCACAACCATCAACATTCATTGTGGCCCCTGGAAACTTATCTGGGTTTCCATGTATCAGGCCACATTCTGCGCTGGTGTCCACCAACGCTAACACACACTGTACATTTGTCTCAGACCAATGTATTACCAGTTCAACATGAGGCTTCTGGTCCCCATCTTCCCCCAAAAGATGAGCACCTCAGCCTGGCCCCTAGCCAAAAAGGAAAAGTCCATCTGCCTCCACAGCAGTAGCCATAAAATGTTTCAAATACACTGGGCATACCTTGCCACCTGTTTCCTGACATTTAGTGAAATGCTGTTTGGGACACAATTGTTGCAACAAACAAGACTGCATTTGGTTGCCAGTCAATTTTTTCCTTATCAATTCCTGCCATAAGCAAGTCAAACCACATCTTTATACAGCTTGTCTTGCTCAGTCCCTTAAGGGTAAAATCCCGAACATTTCTTGGGGGTTTAGTCTTCACCAACTTTTAGATCTGCTTTGCTTGTCTACTTCCCTCTGCTTCACCCAGACTGGCCATCACAGTCATCACTCCATGTATAGGACCAACATATGGGGCCAGTATGGCCACCAGTGGCCCAAAGGACATTGATCGAGCATTCTGTAGCACTATGTCTCTCATGGTGCCCATGAAGCGTTCATCGTCCAGGCCATGGGTTAGACATGGACTGTTGCATCCCCAGCTCCTGAATTATTTGAAACAGCTCGGCATACATTTGCCACCTACTCACAGTTTCAAGCAGTTCTCTAGTGTTTGTCTACACAGTCTGGACAGACGCATTCACCGATTCCATCAAGGAGTGGTTATCTTGTCCTGGTGTGTATCTGTGGCTGTTCTGTAACCACTGCCACAGGGATGGATGCATGGTTATGGAAGCCAATTTTTCCACCTCTTCACCAGAGCACATCACGCCATCCACCCCTAGGTCCCACAGCTGCAAAAGACAAGCAGCTAGGGTTTTACCTAGAGATTTCTGCTGCAAATCTCGAAGGTGTGCTGCTTCATGGAGTGCCTAGTCCATGTTGATTCATAGTACAGTGAGCAGCAGCCAGACCCTGGCCAACAGGATACCACACACTCACGGGCAGCCACATTTCCTCCTCCACCCAAGGGGCTAATGGCTCCCTTGCCTGCTCAGAATCCTGCCAACTACGCCAATTGTCAGGCTGGATCACAGACCCCTCTGCCCCGTCCTGTGCAGGAGTCGAAAGAAAAAACGAGCAGCCCCGGCAAAGTGGACATTCTTTATTTATAGACACAAGTTCTGCCAACCAGCAGTTTAGAGCCACTGCCTTCCATACTGAGAAATGCACACAATAGTGGCAATGAGCCAAGGGATACATGCACGTGCATGCACACTAACTCTACTTTTATGTAACTTGTTTACAAAGGATGTGCGGAATCATACCCAGCCGGATATGAAATGAGGGGGCCTGACTAAACCAACTCCACTTTTCTCACGTGTTAAGCTTGGTCCTAGGACACTAAGACCCAAGAAAGCCACCCGATCCAGGACAGAACTGATCACTCTCAGTGCGTCTCAAATTGTGCTACTTTGTATCAGGCTCCTGGGATAGATAATGAAGAACAACAGATTAGGCTACATGCTCTGGTGAAACCAGGATTTTATTGCAGTACCCCCTCTCTAGACTTGGTATATCTTTTCCTCTGTTAATCATGGCTGATTGCTGTGTGTTTTCTTCCTTTTCTCATGCATTCTGTGTGTAAAACTTCTGTAAACCTAGCCATTTTTCCTTTGGTAATGAGCCCACCTGTGGTAGGCCCAACCTTGCGGTTGGGACTGTGGAGACTCCAGCCATCTTCTTTTCTTCCCATGGTCCTCTATGACTCCTCCCCCTGTAGTCAGCTTGCTTTAGCCCTTCACCATCTTGCCTTCTTCCCATACTCCTCCTTTCCCCCAGGCTCCACCTACACCACCATCTTGGCTTAAGGGTTCTTCCTGCAGAAAATAATTGGCCCAGCACACAGTCTTACAGGTGAGGAAGAGAAAAAGGGAGCCAGTCTCTGGATGGGTTTGTTTACAAACTGTAGGGCTCACTTAGCAACACTGTGTCTATTGGTGCACAGAATTCTGTACGTGTTAAAGCAGAAGCCTACTGGAGGTAAAAAGAGTAAAAAGGCTTTTTGAAAATCAGACTGCTATGAGAAATGTTATCAGAACTATCATCATACATGGAGTCAAACAGGAGTATATTTGTCTATGATAGGAGGTATTAAAGGTAAAGTAGTGAACCCAGCCAAAAACAGAAAGATCCTTCTGTATGTAATTCTTAAGCAAATAAGGCTAATTTGGTACTGTTACTAAAAGAAAAACAAGTTTATAGGAAAAGAGATATGAAAAAGCTATGGATAGAAAGATGTAGTTATAGTTAGAAAGGTGAAAAAAGAGAGAATACTTTTGTGTGGGAAATCTTGAGTAATACATTTTTTCCTGAAATAGAATGGCTGGATTGTTCCAGAATGGAAAAAAGAGAAGAATGGGGATAAAAAGGAAACATTTAAGCATGCCGTGGAAGGTCTGATTAAGTTGTAATAATGGTTTGTGAAGGTGAATTTATAAAAGAATTTTGTAATGACTTGTTGTTACCAACAGGCCAGGCTGGGCTTGCCCTCTTGCATTAAACAAATGACCTGAAAGTCCAAAAGTTGATGCAAAGATTGGAAGGTTTATTCAGATTATGGTACTCAACTAAATGTCTAACCAAGCAAACAAAGAGCAAAGAGGAGCAGTGGGGTCCAGTTTAGCCTAGTCCTAATCAGCGGAGCCAACCTATTCCATTAACAGTAATTGATAAAAGCAGTGTTCCCCACTGTTTTCAGCATAAAGAAGAAAATATCAACTAGATTTAAATCAGAAAAACAAAGCATAGCCAGGAGCCCCCCAGGGTGCACCGATACAGATATGGATACAATCCAGCCAAACAGAAGAGGGCTCAGAAAATCAGAGAAAGCTAAAGAGAATAAAGCATTGCCTTGTCAGAAGTTAAGCCAGGGACTGCAGGAGAGTGATCTACCAGCAGCAGAGACATGGGAGCAAAATAGTCCCAGTGGCCACTTGCCTCTTGCAGCTAGAGTCTTTTCTGGTGTCCAAAGCTTTCCAATTTTTGCCAGTGATTAAATTAGGCTCTCGGATTCCAAAGTCATAGAAATGAACAATGTACCCAACAGTAAAGCAAGCAACACTTTATTAAAAGAGGAGATAGACTTATGCATAAGGGGGGTAGCGACAGCAAAGCTAGCCCCCCTAGCCCCCCCCCCCAGGGGAGCTGTTCAGGGTCTTTTATAAGGAAAGGAGTTAAGGGGTGGCAGGCCAGCGTCACTGGAGGTGGTCCATTCTGTTCTTCCTGGTTGTCTCACGGGTGCATGCTCGGTAGGCAGTGGTGTTCATCATTGTCACCCCAGGAGGGTCATTGTAGCAGTCACCTTGATGCTTTGTGCGCAGATGGGTCTTAAGATTAATCTGTAACTTTTACAATTATAGTAAACAAGCCTGGGGGAGGGGGTTTGCAACTCAGTAAATATGTTTCCTCTCTTATCTCAGTCTGTTTTGTCAGGGCAGCCACGGGGTAATCATTTGCCCTGAGGGGTCTCATAAATGAGGAGTGGAAAAGTAACAAAGTGTCCTCTGCAGGGAAAATGGAGTCAGTTTGGTTCACAGGCCTAACCTTACTCTCTTTCATTGTGATCCTATTTAAGAAGAAATTTCAAATCTGTGTTGTTTCACAACTTCCGAAAACCAAATTATAAAAATTTGGTCTTTTTGACTAGAACTAATTTTGAGATATTCCAAGGGCCCTGGAACTTCTCAAAGGATGTATACATATATAAACCAATTGGCTTATCTGTTGAGTTAAACTATATGGGAAGTATTGTCAAAACAAGAAACGATGTTTGACCTTTGTGTGATACTGAGATGGTATTAATGTGTGCTCCAAAATTGTATAAGTTTCCTGGGAAACTGTTGTGTCTAGACATAAATGCTATCAGTCATAATTTTGGTAATTTGAAACTGTTGTATGTCACAGAAATAACCAAATTTTCTTGTCATGGTCATTTTAAGTCTTGTCCACTGTCTGTGAAAGTGAAAATTTTTCAGAACTCTAGTAAGAAACTGATGGGCTTATGAAGCTGCTATCTAAGATCAAGCAAAACAAAAATTGATTGGGTGAAGTTGGGTAACTAATAAACATAATGTTTTGTAACTTTCATTGTTGGTCCTTAATGTAAATGTCTTGTTTTCCAGAGTCAAGGAAACTTTCTCTCTTAAGCTATCTATAATTCACAGAAATTTGGAAATACATAATTTATGAACAGAGATGGAAACATTTGCTTTTCTCCTTATCTGATTCCTCCAAAATTTGAAAACTTCTTCTGAGTATCTTTATGATTTTTATGACATTATGGTTGTTTGCATAAGATCAATAAAAATATGCCCTCTCTTTATGACAGGATACCATTGGAAACATTGCATATAAAAATACCACGTCTTTCTAAGTTCCTGACCCCACTGCATGTTACCCTTATTGGTCCTAATTGCTGTTTCATCTTCCCCCCCAATATGGGATCAGTATATCTGGGAATGAGCCTTCCCAGCACATAGAAGGATCAGTACAAAGAAAAGTAAGACCTGTTCAATCAGAAAATTGATCATTGATGCTTTCATGAGGAATGATTTAATCAGAAAGGGGGAAATGATGTGTCTACACAAGCAGTTCTCTAAAAGTATTCATAGCCGGGGGATGGGGGTGGGTGGGTCATGACATGGATCAGACATCCAGTTCCTAAGCAAAAGACTGGTGTAAGTTCTTAGAATTATCAGTCTATCAATTAGTGTACAGCTTGTTAATTCTAAATAAGCCACCTGTTGTCAATCAACTTTAAGACAACAGATAAACAAATGTTATTGGTCCCTCTACCACTCCAGCCAGGTACCAAAAGCTGTGTCCTCCATCATGTCAAATAGTCTCATTCCAAATTAACCCTCTCATCGCCCTGACATTCTAGGTGACCCACTATTAGGAGCCATTTCAGGGCAATCCCAGCTTCCATTCATCCTACTTCCTGACAAGTGGTTCAGGCCGAATCTCTGAGGGGGGCATTAGCTATCCTGCTAAGTTTGTTGTGGTATCACCAACTAGAGATCACCAGCCAAAGGAGGAGCTGGCATTAGAAATATCCAAGAAAGTTCAGTGGGCCAACACTGCTAGCACGGGTGGCTTGGGGACATCATACCCATCTTCCCACATTTTCTGATTCCTTGAGGTCAGTGTTGGCATGGGCTATGGCCAAATTCCCTTCCCCAAAGGTGCTGTTCTCAATGACAGGTGGCACCTGGTACTGACTGTTATACAGTGCTTCATATGTACAGCTATCAATCCACTGGTCACAACCACATGCTTGTGAACTCTGGGTTGTCTCCAAAAGCCATTTGAAGGCTAGAGGAGCGAACCATAAGTTCTGTGTCTTCCTCATTTTCACACTGCTCCCCAGGTGGCAGTTTTCGCACAGGAAGGGGTCTGACAGCCAAAGAATAAGTGGCTTTGGCAAATGAGGAAGGTTTGATTTTGGGGTGGTCATATTCTGGATCTGCAAATGGGCTGTTATTCATATTCATGACGGCATCCAGACTGAATGTGCTCCTGAGCTAAGCACATCCGCTCTGAGCTCCACTTGTGAGGGCAATGAAAATGGAAGTGAGTGCTGGTTGGTTAATCCTCTTCTTGTTTAAGGGTCACTAGGGCATGGGGCCGCTATGAGTCCACAAAGTGGCTAGAGGGGACAGATGCAGTTTGTTCCTGGATGAAAAATCACCTGGTATATAAGGTAGGGGGCCTCTCTGAGGCTGGGTTTCTGCTCCAGCAGAATATGTCTGGTCTGGAGTGGGTGGCAGTGGAAGATCTCCATGTGTGGAGGTATTGACAAAGTTCAAAGTTCCAAGACCAGGAACATTTGAAGGAACAGATGCTCACTGTTGAGGAGACAGGGGAAAAAGCAGAGACCCCAGGCCATGTAATCAGCAGTAAGGTGATGTGTGATGTGTCTTCTCACAGTTGAGTTGGATATGTCCCACCGGGTATGGTGAGAATGAGTTTAAATATACATTGTTCACCCCAGAAGTTCAACTAAGTGGACATTGGTTATAACTGATGGGATGATTTGTTATAGCACAACTTTCACATTTCAAATAGAAAAAAATTAGCATCATTTACAGTATCTTAAGATAAATTATCTTTGAATGGGAACCAAAAGATAGGATATACAGTGTTGAACCAGCCAGAGGTCATGGAGGTGAAGGCCACCTTTCTCTAGTAAAGCCAGTCTCATGAGTCCTTACCAGAACCCCAGCAGGCACCGATGACAACTTTACCTACTCATGTGAATCTGTGGAAGACCTCAAATATCTATTCAGAAGGGAAAATATTCTAAGAAAACTCACAACCAGATAAGTTATGTGGTGGATAAGTCTAGGTCTACTGCTTTTCCTAATAACATGGACTGTTGTATTCTATTTTGCCAGACCCTCACCTCTTGGTAAAGACTTATTTTATTTGTGTTGGTTCTACAAACTTTGGTCATGGTAATGAAAATGAACATCCATTCTCAAATTCTAGTATCCCAAATGACACCCATAGGTGCCTTTTTAAAAACACCACCAACAAGGGGACTTCAGGTACAAAAAATGTACGTGCCTGTGGGAAGGATATGACATTCCCAAGGCAGTATCTACGCTAAGGAATTTGACTGACATAGTAGCAGATTTAGTCCAGATGACTGGGATGCCATACAAAAACTACACGCATCCCTGGGCTCATTAGCTGGTGGTGTCCTGGATAATCATTTGGCCCTAGATTATCTTCTGGCTGAACAAGGGGGAGTATGGCTGTGATAAATGACTTGTTGCACATACATAAACACTTCAAGCCAAGTAGAAAAAGATGTAAAAAGTATATACGAACAAGCCACCTGGTAACATGAGTTCTGTAATCCGAACTCTCATAGCATCTGGCAATCTGTGAAGAATTACCTACCCTTAGTTAGTTGGTTTTTACCCTTGTTAAGACCACTAGTTTCTCTTCTGTTGCTTTTGATTTTAGGTCCCTGTATTTTAACCTTCTTGTTAAATTCATCTGTTCTAGACTTCAACAATTTCACATAAAGATGATGGCTCTATGCAGCTTCTACCTTGTACTGACCCAACCACCTATAACTGAGCTGGGGCCTCTAGATCAGGAATTTAGAGATTTCTATTCACAAATAGGCATGGCCTATGGTCCACAGTCAGCCTGAAGCAGCTACCAAAGACAGACCTTCATCCCTCAGCTTCACTTAAGATCAAAGGAAAGAATCTCTGAGAGGGGAATGATATAGGAGGTGCTCAGTTTCCCTTGGTTCAGGTTACACAACATGCCTCTGGGTGACAAGCCATTCCCCAAGGTTTTAGGACCTTCCTTTTTGCTCTCCCCTAGAGGAAAGTTACTGTTGCCAGTTAGACCTATTTTCAGCACCAACACAGGGAAAATGAGACCACAAGGGGCTGGCTTATGCAAATCCAGTGATTGGGCATGCTCAATAGAGCACAGTGCATGTGATAGAGTCTGGCCAATGAACATGCTCCAGGAAGAGACAGACTGAGCATGTGCAAGACTAAATGTTACATAACTGGGAGCCACCCCCTTAACTGAATATTCAATAAATAGCGAAACTGTAAAAGCCAAATCCCAACCAAAGGTGAGGTTGTTGCTAACTCTCCTGGAGGCAGCCCACATTTGGCTAGTTGAGGTGTATATACTTGACTTTGTATCAAACTTACTTTCAGCAAGCAGCTGCTCACTCTTGCGCCAGCCTGCACTTTGTACTGAACTTTAAGTATGTTTTTCTTGCTTTTGTGTTAGACTTGATGTCCGTACTAAACTTACTTTTGTGTTAAACTTGGTGTGGGTCCTGCTCGGTCTCTGGAGCTATGCCACACTCTCTCTGTGGAACCTATATTTCTTATCTGTTAAATTTATTCTCACTTTTGACTGTGACTCTGTCCTAGAATTCTTTCCTGTGGCAGAGTCAAGAACCTGGTAAGAGGACTGGGTGGGTTGAGGTCAACTATGGGGCCCACAGGACCCTAGTTCTGACATCACCACTGTCAATACCAGCTCCTGCCCCAGCAGTGCCCTCCCCTCCCCTCCCACTGCACTGTTTTTTGATGTTTGGCTCTTTCACATTCTCAAGGTTTGCCATATTTTATCTCATAAAATGTACTTCTAATAAAATTATTATTTAAGTGAATTTTAAATGGACAGTTCAGTGGCACCTAGTGCATTCCCAATGCTATGTATTTCTCACCACCATGAGTTCCAGAACATTTCATCAATCCTGCACACAACAAGCAGTCACTACATTCCCCTACTCCTAGCCCCTGGTAATTACTGATCCTTCTGTCTCTATGAATTTGCCTATTCTGCGTTTTTCGTATCAGCGCAGTCATATATGGCCCTTTGTGTTTGGATGCAGAATATATGAGGGAAGTGGTCATTTTGGTTTTTAGAAGAGGGAATCTGAGATAGATCAAATATTAAACGTTAAAAGTGAAGCTCCATAGTAAATAGTTTCAGAGTATTGACGTTGGAACTGTGTTTCTATGACACAACAGTCAGAGGCCACCAGGAAATGAATGATCACCCTGTAGGCAAAACAGAAACAAGAACATGTAGAAAGCTGGAAAGGCACACTGCAAACTCGGAAGGTATTCCTTTTAACCCATGGCCAGAGAAAGGGTTAAAATTCCAGGGGTACTAAAACCTTCATGAATCAACTTTTCTAGAGGGTCGCAGAACAAAATCCTGCTATTTAAAAGTTAAGCAATATGTATGACCAGTAAATCCCAGAGATGCTCCACCTCCCAGATGACAGCACACACACAAACGTACACATTCCTGAAATGTCGTTTTATCCCTAATTATTAAGAACTACCTCTACAATGGAGCTTCTTGGTGAGTATTTAAGTGAGACCCAGACATGTGTGTTCCGTATTTATTCTGAGAGTTCTTTCAAATACAGCTTCTCCAAAACATTTTCTCCCCCATGCTGCTCTGTCTTCCTTAGGGCCATACTAGTTTTAATTGCCCATGATCTACTTAAATTCTTCTCTCAGACAATTGGATGAGGCATACTTTTCAAATTCTGCCATCTGAAGAATTTCTCTTTTAAATGTTATATCAGGGAAAATGGAACTTCAAGGAGCTGCAATTCCATTCCATAGTGATTTGCTTTATCCAATTAATTAATTTAGCCACATTGTATAGAGCTCTCGCTACAGTGTATCCAGAATAAGCATAGTAGGCTGTGCGCCCCTTGCTCAAAACAAACAAACAAACAGACAAACAAAAAAACAAACAAAAAACTTACCTGTGACTTCTGAACTAGCAAACGGTTAATCTACATTAAGGCATGGAACGAAATACCGATCCACTTTGTAAAAGAATAACGGCAAGACATGACTTTACACTACAATGCTTTCTCTGTGGTTTGGTTATGCAGAATTGCCGCGGGTTCCATCCAGTCTTCTGAGTTATGACACATTCTTTAAGCATCCTTGGATCTGCTAGATGAAAAATGCCAAGTAGCAATATGGTCAGTACTAATTCCTGACCCATGTGGATAATATTCTCTTGCTCCCGTTCCTACTTAAAACTGGAAGCCTTTTAGACAGACAGGTAAATGATTCATGAAAGCATACAAAGTCTAGCAAATATTGCCCCCAAAATTCAAAGGGGTTCTCCATCTATTAGAATTTGCTTTTAGGTTTAGGGGATGACACTGAGGGTATATGTGCCAACATGTGCCAGATTATTTGACTTCCAGAAACTTTCCTAAAGTAGTATTTTCTGTGTTTCCATGGTGTTTATCAACCTCTGGCATATATGATCTACACTGGTATCTAGAGTACCTGTTCTTCCTGCTTTTCAAATCCATTTTATATATTGTCAGCAATAAAGAGGGAATCCAACGTGGCTCTTGTTTTACTATAATCACACTCAGGTGAGTGATAAACAGTGGCTTCAATTAACAGAGAAGTGGTCACACCAGACATGTGTGAGAGACTTAAAGTGAAATTTGAAGGTTCTGGGAAGCTGAGGTTCTTGGAGTCCTTTCCCTCCTCTAATAAATCCTCACAGTGAAATTACTATTTTTCTTCTTTATTCCTTTTGTTTCACCTAAGTTACAAGGAGAAAATGTAAATTCAATTGACATAATTAGAAACCTTCTGGATCTAGACTTTCGATCTACCCCAGAGTACAGAAGATAAATGCTTTAGAACAATCATGGAAAGTTGCTAGATTTTTCTCTGTCTTGAAATAGAATTTAAGAATTTGAGTTTGCTATGCTCTTTGTTTAAGCTTCCAGTTCTGTTATATGTAGACAAACCCCAGGCTTGCACTTTGACCCTTCCTTATGTCTTATGGAGTGTTTCCCAGGGTACCCTAAAGCATTGTCTTCAGAGATCATGTTTTTCTCAGGTAGCAAGGAAGTATCATTTTATTTGTTGTTTTGCTTCTTGACGCTCTTCGAGCCATCAGTGTGGTGCCTGGTGTTACTGCCATTGACCTCCAACTAGCCAGGTCACAAGTCCCACATTCTCCATGCTCTCCTGAGAGGCCGTTGCTGACAACCCAGGCCATATTCACACTTTCTGTGTCCCTTGGTGTCCTCAAATGCAAACAGAAAATGACCCTGGGTAACTTATGCATAAACGCAGCCACTGAAATGCTGTCACTAGCCCACAGAAGTGGGCTTGAACAAAGCTTCAAGAAAGGGAGAGCGAGGAAGGAAGCTTTAGGCATTAGAACCATCTGGCTGTTCCCTCTACACTACGTGCCACGTCCCCAGTTACCCATCACAGCCACCTCAGGACTCAGCCACCAGAAACCTAATCTGCAATAGGTTTCTCCTTATACCTCTCAAGATTTAAACGTCATAGGGAGGCCTCATATAGAGGCTATGCTCTGATGACATGGGAAGAAGGGAGGTGACCTCCAGGTTTTCGTTTGGGAGTAAATGCCATGACTTTCATAACAACTCACATGGAAGAGGATTCTCCCAACTTGAGAACGGATTTCATTTGGGGAGGCATCGCCACACGTATGATCAGACAATGATTCATTCAACCCACTCCAGAGATATTCTGTGGTGACAAGATGAGGAAAGGCAAGTCACCCAGCACTAGCACAGCACATAACACAAAACACTAGTTGTTGCAATCATTAATAAGAGTTTTGGAAGTGAAAAACATTTCATATTTTTAACAGTGGTGCATTATTCAGGGTTTTCCAGAGAAGCAGAACCAATAGTATGTATGGAGGGAGGGAGACAGAGAGAGAGAAAGGAATTCATTTTAAGGAATTGGCTCATGTGATTGTGCAGCTTGGAGTGTAAAATCTAATGGGAGAGGCTGGCAGCTGCAGCCCCAGGAACTAGTTGCAGCTTGAGTCCAAGGGCCATCAGGCTGGAGATCCAGAGAGGGTGGTGCGGTTGGAGTCAAAGACAGGCTGCTGGCTGAGCTCCCTCTTGCTAGGGGCACTCTTTTGTACCGGCCAAGCCTTCACCTGATTGGGTAAGGCCCACCATATCATGGATGGCAATCTGCTTTGCTCAGCATGTGCTACTTTAAATGTAAATTTGCCCCCCCAAAAAAACTCTCACAGGAGCATCCAGAGTGATGTTTGACCAAATATCTGAGCACCATGGCCCAGCAGCCACATTGACACATAAAGTGTAGGGCATGTAATTTTTATGTTCATTAGGAAGAAAGCAGGTGCCAAAGGCCAGGAAAGATAAAAAACAAAAACAGCAAGAACAACAAAAAACAAAGTGAGTTTATTGTAATGCCCACCAAAAGAACCCAGAGCAGTGAAGAAATTCACCAACCAGGTTGCTAAGGAGGAAAATTCAAGAACTTTCATATATGAGAGAAATGACCTCCAATTTCATTCTTTTGCTTATGGATATCCAGTTTTACACCATTTATTGAAGAGACAGTCTTTTCCCCAGCATGTATTCTTGGTGCCCTTGGTGCGGATCTGTTGACTGTATATGCACTGGTTCAATTCTGGGCTTTCTGTTCTGCTCTGTTAGTCTATCTGTCTGTCTTTAAACCAGTACCACAGCGTTTTAATTACCATAGCCTTGTGATATATTTTGAAATCAGAATTGTGAAGCCTCCAGCCTTGTTCTTTCTCAATATTATTGTGGCTATTCAATATTTTGTGTCTCTAGATAAATTTTAAGATTTTGATTTGATTTCTATAAAAAATGCCATTGGAATTTTGATGGTGATAGCATTAAATCTGTAGATCACATTTGGTAATATGAACATTTAAAGAATATTAAGTCTTTCAATTTATAAACACAGATTTTCTTTCTGTATTTTGTGTCATCTTTAATGTCTTTCATCAATGTTTTGTAGTTTTCAGAGAACAAGAGTTTCACCTTCTTGGTCAAGTTTATTTCTAAGGTTTTTTTTTTTTTTTGATGCTACTACAGATGGGATGGTTTTCTTAATTTCCTTCTTGGATAGCTGTTTTTAGTTTATGGAAATGCAAACTAATTTTGTGTGCTGATTTTGTATCCTGCAACTTTACTGCATTTGTTTATTTTTTCCAACAGTCTGTGTGTGGTATGTGTGTATGTGTGTATCCTTTAGAATTTTTTACATATAAGATTATGTTATCTGTAAGCAGAGATAATTTTACTTCTTTCTGATTTGGACCTTTTATTTCTTTTCTTGCCTAAATGCCCTGTCTAGGAATTAGTGGTATGTTGAACACACCACTGGTTTTTTTGTTTTGTTTTGTTTTTAAATTATATTAGCCACTCTAACAACTGAGGTGATATCTTATTGTGGTTTGATTTGCATTTTCCTGATGATGACTGATGTTGAGCATCTTGTCATATACCCACTGGCCATTTATATATCTTCTTTGGAGAAATGCATATTAAGTGCCTTTGCCCATTTTTAAATAAGGCTGGTTTTTTATTTATTTATTTACTTATTTTTTTGCTACTGAGTAGTAGGATTTCCTATGTTTTGGATAGTAACCATTTACCATATATATGGTTTACAAATATTTTCTCCCCTTCTCTAGGTTGCCTTTTCATTATGTTGATTGTTTCTTTCTCTATGTAGATGCTTTTTGGTTTGATGAAGTCCCACTTGTCTATTTTTGCTCTTTACCTATGCTTTTGGGGTTGTGTCCAAGAAATCGTTGCCAAGACCATTGTCAAGAAGCATTTTCTTTATACTTTCTTCTAGGAATTTATAGTTCCAGGTCTTATATTTAAATCTTTAATTCATTTTAAGCAAATTTTTTGTGCATGGGTAAGATAAGGTTCAGTTTCAGTCTTCTGCATGTGGATATCCAGTTTTCTCAGCACCATTTATTGAAGAGACTATCTTTTCTCCATTGTGTGTCTTGGTGCTTTTGTAGAGGATCACTTGACTGTATATGTGTGGACTTATTTCTGAACACTCTATTCTTTACTATTGGTCTATGTCAGTTTTTATGTCTATAGTTTTGGCATTTAAAAAAAATTTTTCTACTCTAATCTTTGTTATTTTCTTCCTTTGCATAACTTTGGGTTTAGTTTGTTATTTTTCTAGTTCCTTGAGATATAAAGTTAATTTGTTCATTTGAGATTTTTCTTCTCTTAAATGTAGATTTTTATATCTATAAACTTCTGTCTTGGTACCTTTTTCACTGCATTCCATAGGCTTGATATGTTTTATTTTTGTGAGTTTTTTTGTTGTTTTTCTTGAAGTATTTTCTAATTGCCCTTTTGAATCTGTCCTGTTGTGAAATTGGTATCAAGTTTTACTTATGCAAGATGAGTTAGTTGTAGAGAAACAGCACAGTGCCTATAGTCAACATTACCTTATTAGGCACTTAACATTTTTGTTAAGAGGGTAGATCTCATATTAAATGCCTTTATTGCAAAAAAAGGGAGGGGAAGGACACAAGAAAACTTTTGGAGGTGATGGATATGTCCTTATTGTGATGGTTTCATGGGTTTATGCATATATTCAAAATAATAACATTGTATAGATTAAATATGTGTACTTTCTATTTCAATTATACCTCAATAAAGATGTTTTTTTAAATAGAAAAGAATGGGACTCCATTGTGGTTATGTTAATTTAAGTTTGCGACTAGCACCTTGGTAGGGAGGTAGGAATCCACAGGTCTGTGTTAGATTAGCTGAGACAAGTCTCACTGTCGATCAGTCAGGAAAGAGACTCTGGTTAGGTACACGGAAGATGCAGTGAACGAGCCACTGGAAGCTCATGGCTCTTTAACAGCTTTAGCTGGTTAGAACCATTGCACAAGAGCACAGTATTCAGTTTTTGTATCCATTAGAGCATTTAAGCTGATGTCAGTAGAAAATTGTCCTTAGAAAAATTATCTCCTTGCTGCTAGTTTAGATGTTATGAGCTGGGTTTGAGGAAGGTGAAGTTGGAGGAGTTAGTCTACAGTGAGCTCGGCTTCAGGTCAGCTTTGCTCCTCTCTCTCCTAATCTTTCTTCATCTCAAACAATAAGCACAGGGTGGGAGAATATGTTCTTATAGAAAATAGTTTGTTGAAACAGATTCAAGGTAAATACATCAACATGTCTTAAGCAGAGAGTTAGAAAGCATAAATACTGTTAACTTTTTGTTATTTACATTCCATTACTTTATCTTAACCAAAAATTGATATTAACTATATGCTCTTTTCTAACTGTGAAGGATAATATATGAAACTAATTTTTAATTATTGTGAATCCTAAAAATTTCAAGGAATTTGAAGATTATGAAAGTTGCATTGGGCCAGGCCCTTGTTGTAATACAGGTTCTGTAATTGATCCCATTCATCATCACAAAGCACTGTTAAGAACCAACCTCGCGGTGAGTCAGTTAGAGCTGGCGCTCCCCTTCTGCTCTCTTTAAGTGCTGACGCTCTGACAGGATGAGAAATGGGTGCTGGACGAGAATGAAGACGACAGGTGCTGCCACTCCACGCTCCCGCAGTTCACGCGCCCCTTGGAGGAGAATCCTAACATTGTTACCAAGAAAACGCAGATAAGTCCCCTGCACCCATAAAGTACAGTCATAAAGTTTTGTTTTAAATTGCAAGTCAGTTTTCTTTCTGACTTTATGAGGCAAAATAATGTTTTCTATCGGCCTCTCTCACCTGGGGCTCCAAAGAACACAGATAGTCCGCAGGTGACAGTGTCCTGACCTTGACCTCACCGACAATCTCCGGCCAGGCGGGCTCCCCTGACCTTACTTTGAGGAACATGTGGGCTCTCTCTCCTCCTCCCCACTTGGGGTCTTGGGCAGAAAGGAGGCAGAGCCCCCTCGCAGGCAGAAGCTGAATGTGAGGGATACCAGGACTGGGGGTGGCAGAGGGGTGGGGGCGGGGGTCACTGCTGGGTGAGTCTGGGGGAGGTTTGGGGCTGTGCCCAGCTCAAGCCCCAGGCCTGCGGCTCCGGCCCTCCCACAGCTTCGGTCAGCACCTGATGTGCTCTGTAAAGGCCTCTTCTGCTCACAGAAGCTCAAGTGATCCTGCTGTTGCAGCTGACAGCGTCACTGGCTCCAGCATGTTCCAGCTGGTCTCTATAACTCACTGGCCTGCCCTTAGAGCAGCCTTCCTGAGTGACAGGAAGGGGCTCCGTGCTTGGAGGGGGACAGACCAGCACAGACCTGTCCCCTCTCCTGTCCTGGATGTAGGCCAGGCTGCTCTGCGCAGAGGCTGAGCTGTGCAGAGGGAGGGGCTGGGGCGGGGCCGTCCCTGCTCCTGGGGTCGCTCCCAGGTCCCATGGGGGCCTCCACTGCTGGCTCGTCCACCTCCCTGCCTCCTTCAGGTCTCAGCCCAGGGTCTCGGCAGCCCCTGCTTTCCCGGACGGAACGCCTGCTCAGTAGAGACCTTGGATGTTGGAAACTGCGGCTGACAAGTGTGCACATTTACCCAGGAATTCCATTCCCAGAAATCCACCCTGAAAAACGGACACTTCCTGATGCAGACGTTCCCTTCAGCACGATTACGGGAGAGAAAATGTCTTACCGAACCCAACGGACTCCGTTTGCCCGCGCACCACACAAAGCGGGACACTGAAGCGCGTCTGTGCTGTAGAGAAGGGTTTGCTCGCGCGGCCGTGGGAGAAGCCGGGAGACACGACCACGTGCGTCTTCCCTACAGGCAGGACCGTTGGCGCACGCGCAGGCGCGAGGGCGGGGTTAGCGGCATCTGGGGGTGGAGCCCCGCCCTGACGCCAACAGGAGACGTTCGCGCAGTCTCAGTAGAGACGGCGCCCGCTCAGCCGGCCCAGCCCCAACAATCCCGAAAAAGTTCACGTTGGGCACACAGCATGAGGCTTCGGAGCCAGAGGCGTCACCTTAGCAGACAGACAAGAGAAACAGAGGAGCGGCTAGTTATGGAAATTTACTGACAGATGAGAAATCTGAACAAGGAATAAACTTTAACTGAAAAGCCAAGGCTACAAGTCAAAGTGGCTCAGGGTCCAGCAGCAGAGGCTGCTGAGGACATTGTGACGTGCGGCCACTGGAAGTGCACGTGGAACCAGACACAGGGTTGCCTGTGGGCACGTGAGGTTACGGGAGCTCCCCACCCACCGCAGGAGCTCACGGGCTGCACACACAGGGGGGCCCAGGAGCGGGGGCACCACGTGGGAGTGCGCCGTTTCCTCATGTATTTAGTCCTCATTTATGTTGAATTACTTTCTAAAGCATTTCTTGTCTGTTAATAAATATTTTTAAAAAGAAAAGCTAGCTAATATACTTTATTACTTAAAGGTGAATAATAAATAGTATTTAACATGTTGATCTTTTTGTAATTACATAAAAGGGCACATTATAAAAATATTTTCATATCACATAAAAGATAAAAGATTTTGAGAGTCGCACCTACCAAAGCTGATGGTCACTAATGGTTTGGTCACATCTCTCAGGCTCTGTCTCTCTCATTTGTCTCTCTCTGTCTCACTCTCTCACAAGACATTTCCATATACCTGTATGCATATTTATATCACATGTAGTTTTAATGAGATCCTCAATACAGGCTGATTGTCAGTATGTTTTTTTCACGTAACAGGTTCCTTGACATCTTTCCAAGTGTTCACATACAGACCCACCCCACCCACCTCAGCAACCACGCAGTATTCCTCAGCAGTATTCCTCAGCACACGTGGAACAGGATTTATTCATCCATCCCCTCTACATGGATGTCAGTGAAGTTTCCAATTTCTTGCTGTTTCAACCAGTGCTACAATGAGTACTCTTGAAAATAAGTCTTGAAAAATTGTGCAGGTTCTGTGGGATAAATTTCTGTTATTAGCACTGCTAGTCATGATTTGCAGCAATGAAACTTGTGAACTCATTACAGTAAATTCTGTATTCCACTCCTTTAGATTCTTTCAGGCCCTTTTCCAGCCACATGTTGAAAATTGGTAAATACCCCCATAATTCTGTTCTCCCCCCTGTTGTCCTTTTTCCCTGTTCAGTAATAAGATCACTCTGAAAGACACCAAGTTCTGCAATGTCAGCATGAGCATAGGAGGTGGCAGCATGTGTCAGAACACACACCTCATCCATAGCTGCCTACGGAGCTCCTTTTTCTCAGCTACACCAGTTTCAGTTTCGAAACTATTAGACACTCACTGGCCAAAAAATATTTGGACGTGTTATTTATTTTTTACTCTTTTTTTCAGCTTTATTGAGGTATAATTGAGAAATAAAAATTGTATGTATTCAAGTTTTACAATCTGATATTTTGATATACATGACATTGTGAAATGATTACCACAATCAAGCTAATTAGCATTTATGTTATCTCAGATAGTTACCTTTTTGTGTATGTGGTGAGAATACTTAAGACCACTCACTCAGCGAAAAAGTACACAATACGTTGTTATTAACTGTAGTCACCATGCTGTACATTAGGTCTGCAGAATTTATCCATGTGCGGAAGACTGAAATTGGACCCTTATGTTACCCATGCACAAAAGATTTACTTAGAATGAATTAAAGATTTAAATGTAAGATCTAGAAACATAAATTTGTAGAAGAGAACATAGAGAAAAAGCTTTTTGACAATGGTCTTGGCAGTGATTTCTTGGATATGACTCCAAAAGCAGAGGCAAAAAAAGCAAAAATAGGAAATAGGACTGCATCAAACTAAAAAGCGTCTGCACAGCAGAGGAAACAATCAACACAACGAAGGCAACCTAGAGAAGGGGAGAAAATATTTGTAAAACATATATATGGTAAATGGTTACTATCCAAAATTTATAGGAAATCCTGCCACTCGGTGGCAAAAAACAAGTAACCAGATTTAAAAATGAGCAAAGGAACTGGATGGACATTTCTCCAAACAAGACATATAAATGACCAACAGGTATACAAAAAGATGGTCAACATCAGTCATCATCAGAGAAATGCAAATCGAACCACAGTAGATATCATCTTACATTGTTAGAATGACTAATATCAAAACAACCACCACCAAAACACAAAGATAAGTGTTGGTGAGGATGTGCAGAAAAGGGAATATTTGTGCACTCTTTGTAAGAATGTAAACTGGTGCAGGCAGCATGGAGAACATATGAAGGGTCCTCAGAAAGTTAACAATAGAACTACCATGTGATCCAGTATCCTGTTTCTGAGTATGTATTGAAAAGAATTAAAATCAGTATGTGAAAGACACCTGCATTCCCCTGTCCACTGCAGCGTTACTCACGACAGCCTCAATATGGAAACAACACAAATGTTCAACAAATGAACGGGTAAAGAAAATGTGGTGTACATGTACAATGGAATATTAACCTTAAAAAGTAGAAATGCTAACATTTGTGACAACATGGATGAGCACAGAGGAGTTCATGCTAAGTGAAATAAGCCAGGCATGAAAGGACAAAGAATACATGATACCAGTTACAAGAAATCTAAAATGGTCAAACTCATGGAAGCAGACAACAGAACGGTGGCTACCACGGGGTGGGGGGAGAGGCAAATAGGGAGGTATTGGTCAAAGGATGCAAAGTTTCAGTTATGCCAGATGATGAAGCCATAGGACCTACTGTATACCATAGTGCCTATAATTAATACTGTATCACATGTTTAAAATTACCCAAGGATACATCTTATAACCATTCTTATCACACACAAAATTATAATAGAAAAAGAAGAGGGCAGAGTAACAGATATTTATGGCACAGATTGTTGTGATAGTTTCCTGAATGTAGCTTATACCTAAACTCATCAAATATTATATAAGAAATATGAACACATTTTTGTATGTCAATTATACTGCAAGAGTGTGTTTTTTTTCATAGAAGAAAAAAATAGAAAACAATTAATGAAAGAGGGTTTTTTTAAAAGAAAAAATAAACAACATTGACACTTAGCTAGCCTAACTAAAAGAAAGGGGAGGGAAAGAGAATGAACTCAATTAAATATAATTAGAAATGAAAGAGAAGGCATTACAACCCATTCCAAATAACAAAAAGGATCATAGAAGACTCACGAAAGACCACAATCATAAGCCAACAATTCCTAGAAACACACATTCTACCAAGACTGAAAGATGAAGAAATAGAAAACCTGAACAGACCAATAGAGCACGAAACAGAACAACCAATTTTTCTGGGTAAGCACAGCCCTAGTAACCATGATGATGTGAGACTTGGAGAAGCTGTGGAAGGACAGTCAGGCCACCTGCTGCATGGACACCTGGATGCGCGGGTTAAACTCAAGGTGGAAGAGCAGGACACACACATTGTCTCAGCCCAAAGTGCGGTGAAATCAGGGGAAAGGGTGTTTTTTGTTATTTCATAAACAGGCCAAGACAGAGGCTAGATGAGGAGGTGGGGCCCAGATTTGGGGAGAAGCAGGACTGTGAGCCCCTCCCTCAGCAAAGCCCTGGGAGGGTAGTGGTTTGGGTGGCATGTTGGCCCCAGGGCTCTCTCAAGTCTTCTCAGGGACCCAGATAGAGAGTCCCCTCATTTCCCACACTGACCTCCACCCAGCGCTGTCCCCTGCTGGTAACATGGATCCCCTGCCCCTCTTGTAGGAACATGAAGTACAGGACCCTGTTAATCAGCTCGTGGTCACTATCCTGTGTGGAGCTCTATAATGACAGTGGCCGGCAGCTGGGCAGGAAGCCTCAGACCCTGCCTGTCCATTGTCAGCCTGTTTCTACCCCACATAACCTCCTGATCCCCAGACCACACAGACCCTCATGTCACAGCTTCCACCTTGGGAGGAAAGGAGGTGACAGCCTGAGGCCCAGGATTAACATGGGTCAGATGAGAGCTGCCCCCCACGCCCTTCCCACCCTGCCAGTCGAAACCTGGCTGTGAGCATGACAGGTCACCAGGTTGACAGCCTCCCACCCAACTGCTCCTGCCCAAGATGGGCCTTCCCCATGTCCCCATTCTCCCACACTCAGGAGGAGGGTGTGGGGCTGCCCAGGTGGACTCAGAGCCAGGGCCTGGCCTAGGCGAACCTGCGTTACCTTTGAGTACCTTCTGGCAAATGGCCAGAGGTGTCTGGAGTGAGGCCTGAGCCAACGTCTGCTGTGTCAGAAAAGGCTGTCACTCCAGGTTTCCTGAGGCCACAGCCCTGGGAAGTTGGAATACGGCAGGAGAACATCTTGCTCTCTTGAGCATCTCCAGCCAAGTGAGCTGGGCAGGGCTGTATCTAGAATGTGGGTGCCTGGTTACTGGGATTCTAAGTTCTGTGATGTGTCACCAAGGAAGTGAGGGAACATCCTGGGATAGCTTTACCTGTGACCAAATGCCCCTCTGGGCTACTGACTGCTCTCCCTCCCACCCCATGACATGTCCATTGTGGACAAAGTTACACCAACACCACCTTTCTGTAGCCCTCTGTGGAAGGCCTGGGTGCAGTCAGGGTCACAGGTGGGTTTAGACCCAGCTCCTCCTCCTCATCTCTTATGTGACCCTGGACAAGCCACTGTGCCTCTCAGGGCCTCCCCAGTCTCACCTCCTGCACAATGGGGATCACTTTAGCATCAACCTCCTAGGGATGTCATCAGCACATTTGGGATAACACTGGTGTCACATGTATGCAATGCACAAAATTGAAGAAGAAATATGGGAAGATGTGGGAAGTAGCATGAAACAAACAAGACTGGGTTCCTGCCTGCGATCCTGGTGACACCACTGTTCTTTTTGGCCTCATTTCCCTGTGTGCATCATACAGGGTGAAATTCGATTAATTCAGCTATCGTCATGCTCCATGAACCTTCCCATTATATATAGATTCAGACCAACGTGCCTCATCTAGGCCTTCATGGTGTGTAGCCTGCTCAGTGGCTCCCAGTGATGCCATCTCCTGGTACACACGGCCTCGTGTAATGCCCTCCTTTTGAGTGTGGACTGTACTTAGTGCCTCATTTCTAACCAACAGAATTAGGAAAAAGTGATGTGATGTCACTTCCAAGATTTAGTTATAAAATGACTGTGACTAATGTCCTGCTCTCTCTCTGTTCTCTCTCCCTCTCTTTTTCATTCTTTCTGTCTCCCTTTCTCAGATCCTGGGCTTTGGGGGAAATGCAGCTGCCCGGAGGAGAGGCTCATCGACTTTAGGACTTAGAGAGGGCAAAGGTCAGAGGGGAACTCAGGCCCTCCATATAAACTGAATCCAGCCAGCAACCGTGTGAGTGACCTTGCAAGTAGGTCCTGCCCCAGCTGAGCCTCAGCTGAGACCACAGCCCCAGCCTCCTGGGAGACCCCAGGGCATAGGCAGCAGCTGAGCAGGGCTGGATCCCTGCTCCACAGAAACTGTGAGATGATCGATGGCTGCTGTTGTAAGCTGACACATTTGGGGTAGTGTTTTCACACAACAACAGATCACACACCGTCTACCAGGCCCCAGAATCTGCCCCTGCCTGTCTCCCTCCCTCCCCTCGTCCCCTCCCAAGCCCTCTCAGCCACACTGGCCACCTGTGTAACCTCCTCTCTGGGCAAAGGTGCTTCTGACTTGGAATCTCTGCACAGTGGACCCTCCCCCTGGTACACTGTTCCCAGACTAGTGCAGTGCTGGCTCCTGCTTGTCATTCTGCTCCCAGCCTGGATGTCACCTCAGTGAGGCATTTACACATCCATATGTAATGACCCAACGTTCCATGCAGCACCTCCTTTATTCTGATATAGCTCTTAGTCTTTTCTTTTGCTAATGTTTAGTTGTGTTGTCCCTCCCCCAAATTTCTGAGAGCTCCTGGAGGACAGGGTCCATGTGGGACTTATTCATGGTTGCAAGCAGGCCTGACTTGACCCCTGGAACAAAGTGCTCAGGGCAGAGTTACTGTAGGAATCAGTGAGAGGATCTTGTGAGGAACGTCTCATTCCTAGTGGAAATGCTGCTAGACCTGTGTTCCAACTCAGAGCTGGCTCATGTGTCACTATCAGATCACACCCAGGTGGAGGCAGACCTGAGGAGCAGGAGCATGTTCACTCCTTCAGCCCCAGACAGGCAGCGATCACCATTTCCTCCTGCACACCGTCTCTTCTTCCTCTGTGTATGAGTTTCTCTCTTTTTTGAAGAAGTCAGAAACACAATTCACAATGGTCAAAAGTCAGAAACAACCCACAAGACGTCAGGGGTGGATGGAGAAAAGGACTGTGGTATACACATACGACACAGCCAGAAAAAGGAATGAAGGACTGATCTGTGCTCCAGTGGGATGAACCTCAAGTGTGATGCTAGGTGACAGCAGCCAGACACAAAAGGTCACGTATGATTCCAGTTATAGGAAATGTCCACAATAGGTGAATCCATAGAGACAGAGCAGATTGGTGGTTTCTAGGGGCTGGGAAATTGGAAGAGAGGGGAGTAACTGCTAATGGGTCTGGTTTTCTTATGAGGGGGAGTGAAGAAAAAGTTTTGAAACTGGATAGAGGTGGTGTTTGCACATGTTGTGAATGTACAAAATGTCACTAAACTGGTCACTTAAGAAAGTCAACTTTATTAACCTTGTTGAATAATTTTTTTAATGTTTGCATATTATGAAATAAATGTTTAATGATCTGAAAGCTTTCTAATTAAAAAAACATAACATTAAGAAGCAATGGTTATAAATTAATTGCACTCTTGTGTTTTAGACACTCAGAATGAGGAAATGAAAAACAATGATACAGATGGTCAAAGTCTTGCTACTGTAATGCCTTTTACAGAGGACCCCAGTGGCCACCCGAGATTTCTTACTATACCTGGCTTTCAAGAAAATGTCAATTACTTGCAGTTTCAGGTGAAACTGCAAAATCAGAAGTGCTCTTTGTTTCACACAGTGTTGCATGAACTGAAGTGTGGAACCACAAGTAATTCAATCTTTAGAGCAACTGAAGTCTCTGTTTCTCACTCACATGAGTGGGATCATGTATGAACAAGAGCACACTGGCCTTTGCACTTCGTGCTGACAACCTGTGGACTAAAACTGAAAAGCGAGAAGCACAAGAACTCTAGATGACAGCGTAGGCTCATGTACACCAGAGGCAGGTGAGCACCAGGAAAGTGCAGGGAGCCCCACTTCAGAGAAGTGTGTGGGGATTCAGTGGTCTGGCACGTGCTGAGATATGCCACCCATTTCTCTCCCTAATCCTAAGAGCACGTTGTAACAGATAGAGAATGGATGGTGAATTTGGGGGACAAAACTTACTACATTTTGGTAAACTTCCATGAATCATTCACCCATTTATCTAAAAGGCTTCTGGCGTGAAGCAGAAGTGAGAGCAACAGATTCTTATCCAGGTGGGTCAGGAAGTAGTACTGGCCCTTTTCCTGCTTGGCCTTTCTGATCTAGCAGACCCAAGGATGCTCTCAGGATGTGGGATAAGTCAGATAGATGGAACCCGTGGCAATCCTGCATAAGAAAACCACAGAGAAAGCCTCTAGTTTAAAGTAAATGTACGCCTTTTCTGCTGTTTTAGTCTGTTTTGTGTTGCCATAACATAAATACCTGAGACTGGGTAATTTATAAAGAACAGAGGTTTATTTGGCTTCTGATTCTGGGACACCTGCATCTGGCACAGGCCTCAGGCTGCTTCTACTCATGGTGGAAATTGGCAGGTACAAGCAGATCACATGGAGAGAGGAAGCAAGAGAGAGAGGAGGTGCCAGGGTCCTTTAAACAATCAGCTCTCATGAGAACTAATAGAGCGAGATCTCACTCATTAATGCCCCCTCCCTCAGGGAGAGAAATAATCCATTTATGAGGGATCCACCCCCATGACTCAATCAGTTTCCAACACTGCCACATCGGGCATAAGATTTCCAAATGACTTTTGGGGGGGACAACATATCCAAACTCCATCATTCCTCCCCTGGCCCCCCAAAACTCATGTCCCTCTCACATACAAAATATAATTATTCCATCCCAACAGTCCCAAAAGACTTAGCTTGCAGCAGCACCAATTTAAAAGTCCAAAGTTCAAAGTCTCATCTGAGACCAAAAGCCAAAGTCCTTCCAGCTATGAACCCATAAAGATCAAAACCAAATTTATCTACTGCCAGGACACAATGGTGGAACACACATTGGGTATACATTCCCATTCCAAAAGGGAGGAATAGGCCAGAAGAAAGGAGAAACAGGCCCGAAACAAGTCCAAAACCCAGCAGGACAGACATTAAGTCTTAAAGCTCCAAAATAATCTTTTCTGATTCCAAGTCCTGCATCCTGGGCACAATGGGGCATCTGGGCCCCCAAAACCTTAGGCAGCCTCACTCCCACAGGTCTCACTCCCCAGTGGGCTGCGCTGGTGCCTGTGGCTTTTCCAGGCCTGCACCACATATTACCACTGGCCATGCAGTTCTCAGGACCTGGCGGCAGCCCTGCTGTGTTGGCGCTACTAGACATTTCCCTGGTGGGGGCTCTGTGGGGGCTCTGACCTCACATTCCTGCTCAGCATTGCTCTACTAGATGGCCTCTGTGGTGGCTCTGCCCCTGCAGCACGTCTCTGCATGGGTCCCCAGGCTTTTCCATACATCCTCTGGAATCTGGGTGGAGGCTGAGACACCGCGACTGCTCTCACGTCCTGCTGGCCTGCAGACTTAACACAACATAGACACCACCAAGGTTTCAGGCCTCTACTATCCAGGGCTGTGGCACAAACCATACTTGGGGCTGCTCCACCAGAGCAGCTGGGATGCAGGGAGCAGCTTCCTGGAGGCAGCTGCACCCCAGGTCGGTCCTCTGGGACAACTCAGTCCTTCTAGGCCTCAGGGCCTGTGATGGGTAGGGCACCCTTCCAGACTTCTCAAATGCCTTTAGGGCATTTTTTTCCCATTGTCCCAGTTATTAGCATCTGGCTGCCTCACCACCAACCTAATGTCTTTAGCAAACAGTTTATCTGCCTCACCCTTGCATTTTTCTCCTGCTCTCCACTTCTCTACCTCATGGCCAGGCTGCAAATTTTCCAAATCTTTATGCTCTGCTTCCCTTTTAAATTCTGGCTTTACATCATGCCTTTGCCACCATAACTCAGAGTAGGCTGTTAGAAGTAACCATGCAGGTTCCTTAATGCTGAACTGTTTAGAAATTTAATGGGCCAAATGCTCTGGTTCACAACTCTTAAGTCCCACTGTCCACCATGTCCAAGGGCATGGACACAGTGCAGCCAAGCTCCTTGCTATGGTATAGCAAGGGTTATCTTTTGTCCAATTCCCAATAAGTTCCTCATTTCTATCTGAGACATCATCTGAATGGCCTTTACTGTCCACATTTCTATCAGCATTCTCCTCACAATCACATAAGTCTCTAAGACATTCCAAACTTTCCCTCATCTTTTTCTCTTCTTCTGAGTCCTTCAAACACCTCCAACCTTTTCCTAACACCCAGTTCCAAAGCTGCTTCCACATTTTCAGGTATCTGTATAGCAACACCCCACTTCTGGTACCAATTTTCTGTTTTAGTCCGTTTTGTGCTGCTATAATAGAATTACCTGAGACTGGGTAATTTATAAAGAACAGAGTTTTATTTGGCTTATGATTCTGGGACAGCTGTATCTGGCACGGGCCTCAGGCTGCTTCTACTCATAGTGGAAAGTGGCAGGTACAGCAGATCACATGGAGAGAGGAAGCAAGAGAGAGAGAGAGGAGGTACCAGGTCCTTTAAAAATCAGCTTTCATGTGAACGAATAGAGCAAGATCTTACTCTTTAATTTCCCCTCCCCCAGAGACAGCATTAATCCATTTATGAGGGCTCTACCCCCACAACTCAATCAGTTTCCAACACTGCCACATTGGGGATAAGACTTCCACATGAACTTTGGAGGGGACAACACATCCAAACTCCATCATCTGCTATACTTTCTGAAACAAAACTTGGGCTTCCTTCCAGGTCGTTAGAGAATAATAACCATTTGCTGGTTCTCGGGTCACAAGTCAGTGTTTTGATCAAGAGGCTAACAACCTGCTCTGCCTATTCCTGCTGTACTTTGCTAGGACCTCAGTATGGTGTGGCTGAATTAGTGAACGATGCTGATCACTATGGAATTACAGCTTTCCCAACGGAACACTCACAATAGAAACTCTTTCAGATGTTTTGAAAAGTATGCCTCATCCAAATTGCCTAAGGGAAGGATTTAAATGATTTGAGGATGCTGAAAAACAGTATGACTACAAGGAAGAAAATTTAAAAATTGGAGATAAGCTTTGGAGAAGGGGCATGTGAAAGAACCCTCAAGCATGAGGACAATACACACATCTGGGCCCCTTGAACACTCAACTCAACAATGAGTTACAATGTAGAGGCTGCTCTTAATAACTAGGAATGAAGCGACATCTCAACAACATGTGCATTCGTGTGGGTCCTCACTGGCAAGGTTGTAAATCTGACATTTGCTGGCCATGTGTACTCCTAGGCCTTTGACTAACAGGAGCTTGTCCTGTGCCGTTGGCACCCTGGGATGCTCGCACTCTCCATGGCTAGGGGTGACAAGGAGTGCGTTTGTGCTGGTAGTTTGTATTTCCAGCTTACTCCACTGTCATGATTTCTGTTTCGCCAACCGGGCAACCATTCGTGTCCTGGTGGCTTCTGCCACTTGTATCATACAAATGCAGTTCCAACATCAATACCATGGAAATATATACACTGAACCTTTGCTTTTCACAAACAATCTTTCATTTATTTAAAATTTTCTCTTCTAACAGAAAACGAAATTAACTGTTTCCCTCATTTGTTGCATGCCTAAGCAAAAAGTCCACATACGTGACTGCACTGACATGAAGAATGTAAAATTGGTAAATACACAGAGACAAAACATGTATGTGTTACTGGGGACTAGAAGGAGGGACATGGGGAGAACTGCCTAAGGGAAGCACAGTAGACGAAAAGGTCCTGAACTAGATGCTGGTGGTAGTTGCACAATATGCAGAATGCACTTAATATCACTGAACTGCACGTTTTTAAGTGAGTAAAACATTAGTTTATTAAAAGCAAACTGGGCCTGTGGCTGTAAGAGGAGAAAAGATCACCTGTGTGACTTTCCTTGTTCTTTCCAATGACAACTTCCCACTGCCTCTCGGAAAAGCCCCAGTGGAAGTACCCCCCCCAGGAAATCTTCCCAGAGTACAGTTTATTCTATGATCGCTCTGTGCTTCAACTGCTCCTGGTCTCTCCCCAGGTTTTGGCAGCTCTGCTCAGTGCAGCTCATCCATGTCCACTCCCAAGGAGCTCACAATCACCTGCCCCAGTCCTTTTGCCCTTGGGCTCTGCCTCAGTGAGCTCCAAGGCTTCCAGCTGGGCCACGTGATCCAGGTCTGAGCCAGGCAGGCTGAGCGGCAGGTAGGCCAGGAGTGCCTCGAGTTAGGGAAATTCTGGAAACTGAAGTCCTTTGGGTGCTACTCCAGCCCAGGATCGAGGACATGGCTCTGGGGGAGTTAGGGTGCAGCAGAGTCAGAGGCCTGGCCTTTCTTTCCACATGGCTCTCCCAGGGCTCCCCAGGGGGTGCAGAGCTCCTGTGCCTGTCCCTGCCCATCCACAGGCCAGCCCCACACATGCCCACCCCCATTCTGGCTGTCGTGGCCCAGGCAGCCTGGTCAGCGAGATGCTGGCAAATCTTCCATAGGAGGGAGCCCTCGATCAATGAAATGACCCTGTCCCTCTTCAAGGACATCCTGTCTACTCCTCTCTCTGTGTCCCTGGCCCCCTCCCCACTGGAATGTCACCTCATGAGGGCAGGGAGGGTGGTGTCTACTCTGTTAATTGCACTCACTAGTACACAGTGCGGGCTCCAGAAATGTCTGATGAATGAGGGCACTGAGGGAGCCTGTCCTCTTGCCCAGCCTTTCCACAGCCTTGTAAAACCTCACTTGTTATCTCATGCACCAACGTGCTGCCTGATTGTTGGGTGATTCCTGTGGGGCTGCTCTTCCTGCTGACACTAATCTCCTGAAGGGGGAGGAAGGGACACCTGAGCACTCACTGAGTCCCCTGAGCACAGCTGAGCATCACCATGGAGGTTGCAGCCACAGGTGGGAGCAGGGTACTCTCCACACCTCCTGATCTGGGTCCCAGATGGGGGTCTGGGGTGTAAGCAGGGCGGGGATGGGAGGCGTAGGGTTGGTCCTCTCAGCCTGACTCTGTCCTCCAGCCTCATCTACCTCCCTACGGTGCCCGTCGTCCCATCCTCAGATCTCTTTGACTCCGTCCCCTGTGAGGGAACCCCCAGACCTCAGCCCTGTAGCAGGGACCACAAGATGTGTGGGATCCTGCGTTCTACCAGCCCCTCTCTACCTACAGACCCCCACTCCCCACACAATACAGTGGAGACAGCAGCCCCTCCATCTTGACCCAAACCCACTCACATTTTAAGTTGCTCGTAGGGTCCTCTGTCCCATCGGTATATGGGAGGGCACATCCATATCTAGAGGAGGCCAGAAGGGGGTCACCTCTACTGTACTGAGAGCTATACCTGTGGCTGATGTCTACTGTCACTCTGACACCTCCAGTAGAAGGGAAGCCCAGGAGCGCAGGGGTTGCTCCCTTCTCTGTTCATTGTGTTATGTTCAGGGCTGGGAAGAGTGTCTGCAAATAGCGTAGCTTCGTGTGTATTTGCTGAGGGATTGAACCCAAACCAGCCCCTTACAGATTATCTGAGTGGGTCTTGGGTCTCTGCAAATTCTCAGGAATCCTTGCTCTGGATACTCCCAGAACCATATAGATGGATCTAAATCTCCTTTACAAATAGGAAAACAACTTAGCTTAAAACTGTGGGATCAGTGATGGGTGAGGCTAAGGCCTTCTCATGGAGGAAAGGAAAATACTACAAGAGAACAGCCAAAGCCCCTCCAGCAGATGCGGCCATAGAGACAGGCCCAGGGAAGAACATTCCACGGAGGATTCGTTTTAGTCCCTACCGTAACCCTGGGAGGGTGAGTAGCCAACTGAGGCTCAGCCAAGTGTAGTGGCATTTCCAAGACTCACAGCTAGTAGGTGGCTGAGTCACACTGTGTACAGGACAAGCAGGAGCTCACCTTTTGAACAGCATGTCTAGCACTTGTTGGGTGGAGGCGAAGGACCAGTGGATACGTAGGAAGGTGGGGACACAGGGAGGGTTGCTGTTCAAGAAGAGGGGCACCCGCTGCTCCAGCAGGTTCCCCAGTTGCTCCGCCTGCACCGTTCACACCACGCATTTACAGCCATCTGATTTTGACCCTGGGGTGAGACAGAGAAGGGATATATAGTCAGTGGCCTCAGCATGAACCACCAGAGTTGGAGACTGAAGCTCAGAACCCAAAGCCCTTAGTAGTTTGTTCCTGATTAGGGACATCAGTTCCCCCAGCAAAAGAAAAACATTTTCGGTGTGAAAAAAAGAATTTCAGAAGGGAATAATAAAAAATATTAGTACCAGGAGGTCAGTGTCTTTGGTGAGGTAAGATAGTATCTGTTAAAACATCCGATTTCAGAGATGAGTAAACAGAGGCTTATCCTGACGTGGGCGGGGTCCGTGTATTAGCTCCCATAAGACATTTCCTGCAGTGCTGCTGAAGTGGCCACATGAAGGAATCACATCAAGGTTCCACAGCAGTGAAAGGCTGAATCTTTAGGGTAACCAGCCTCCCTTCTGGAATGTTGTGCAGCCCGGTGAGGCCCCAGCTTCTGACCTGCAGGGGCAACAGGGAGGTGTTCCCTGAGAAAGAAATTGTGGACAGTGTCCAGAAAAGCCTGAGCCTGTGTCCCTTCCGGGTAAGCACAGCCCTTGTCACCATGATGTGAAACTTCGAGAAGCTGTGGAAGGATAGACAGTCAGGCCAACTGCTACACGGACACCTGGATGTGCGAGTTAAACTCAAAGTCAAAAAGCAGGATACACACATCATCTCAGCATAATGTGCAGTGAAATAGGGGAAAGTCTATTTCCTGATATTCCTGCAGGCCTGAAATTTGCATATGGCCAGTACACTGGGTGGGCAGTGAGGGTGGCTTTGGGAGAGGAGGTGGGTCCCAGATTTTTGGCGGGGAGCAGGACTGTGTGTCCCTCCCTCAGCAAAGCCCTGGGAGGGAGGTGGTTTGGGTGACATCTGGGCCCCAGGGCTCTCTCTGGTCTTCTCAGGGCCCCAGGTGCAGAGTCCCCTCCTTACCCATGTTCCCGTCCAGCCAGTGCTGTCCCCTGTTGGTAGCATGGGCCCCGCCCCTCGTGCAGGCAGATGGATACAGGACCCTGTTGATCAGCTCCTCGCCTCTGTCCTGTGCGGAGCTCTGTATAGACAGTGGCCAGCAGTCAGGCAGGAAGCCTCAGACGCTGCCCATCCATTCTCAGCCTGTTTCTACCCAACATGACCTTCTGTTCCTCAGACCACACGGACCCTCGTGTCACAACTTCCACCCTGGGAGGACAGGACGTGACAGCCTGGGGCCCAGTATTAACATGGAACAGATGAGAGCTGTCTCCCACTCCGCTTCCCAACCTGCCAGCCAAGACCTGGCTGTGAACATGACAGGTCACCAGGTTGACAGCCTCCTACCCACCTGCTCCTGCCCTAGGTGGGCCCTCCCCTCACGACCCATCCTCCATACTCAGGAGGAGGGTGTGGGGCTGCCCAGATCGACTCACAGCCATGGCTTGGCCTGGTCTGCCTTTTATTACCTTTAGGTGCTTCCTGGCAAATGGCCAGAGGAGTGTGGAGCGAGGTCTGAGACGACATCTGCAGTGTCCGAAAAGGCTGTCTCTCTGGTGTTCCCTGAGGCTGCGGGAAGTCAGAATTCAGCAGGAGAACATCCTGTTATTTTGAGCGTCACCAGTCAAGTGAGCTGGGTAGGGCTGCCCCTAGAATGCGGGTGCCTGTGGAGAAGGGGACCGGACCACCCTCCCCCAACCAGGCACTCTGCACCAGAACCTTGGGGCCTGCCCAGAGTCCTGAGGTATGGAGAGGGGTTGGACCTCTCTCCCACAACCACGCACACCAAACCAGCGCCTTGGGGCCACCCACGGTCCCGGGGCATGGAGAAGGGGACCAGACCACCCTCCCACAACCAGGCACACTGAGCCAGTGCTTCAGGGCCCACCTGGGGACCTGAGTCATGGAAAACGGGACAGGAACCTCTCTCCCACAACCAGGCACACCATGCCAGCACCTTGGGCCCTGCCCCGGTACCCAGGGCATAAAGAAGGCGACCAGACCACCCTCCCACAACCAGACACACTGAGCCAGTGCTTTGGGGCCCACCCAGGGACCCAGGGTATGGAGTCGGGGACCAGACCACCCTCCCACAGCCAGGCACAGCATGCCAGCACCTTGGAGACCACCCGGGGATCTGGGGCATGGATAGGGGACTGGACCTCTCTCCCACAACCAGGCACAACTTGCCAGCACCGTGGGGCCTGCCCGGGGACCCAAGGCAAGGAGAAGGGGATCAAACACACCCCACAACCAGGCATACTGCCAGTGCCAAGGAGCATGCCAAAAACAGCACCCCCACGTGGGTGGCCCACCACAGTCACCACAAATAACCATGGCTGCTACAAAAGCAGCTAGACGCCACAACAACCATGAAGATGGTCCTCCAACCATTGGAGTGCATTGACACAAGGAGAGTCACCAGCAGAGACAAAGCAAAAGAGAGGATGTCTCTCTCCACAAAACCCATGTCAGAGTGACAGAAGAAGCATCTGCTCTATGATAATATTGGGGGACCTGATCACACCTCTCAGCATTGGACAGATCATCTAGGTAACAAGTTAACAGAGTAACCATTATTCTTTCAGAAGGAGAGAAGAAATCTAGGCAATTAGAGGGTGGAGGGGAGGGAATGGGGGAAGGGGAGAGGTTGGACAAGGGACATAAAGAATAATTATGATTTGTAACAATATATATGGTAGTAATACTAGTTTAATCAACATATCTCAATGTTCAACCCCCAAAATATGTATAATCGATTTTGATTCAATAAATAAAATAAATTATTTAAAAAAAGAAAAAAAAGAATGCGGGTGCCTGGTTACTGGGGTTCCAAGTTCTGTTGTGACCTACCACCAAGGAAGTGAGGATGCTTTCTGGGTTCACTTTATTTCGTCCATCTCCTCTGATGAAAAGTTCCCAAATATGAGGCCCCAGGGCAGCAGTGCCATACTGGCAGCTATTGTGCCACAGGGCCCAGCACAGGCGAGTCCTGGCCCCCATGAAGCCCAACTTGGGAACCCCCCAAGACCAGAGGTAGCAGCGCCAACCAGTAGCCACTATGCGACCCATCCCAGGTGACTCCCTGCACCCCAAGAGGCCCAACCCACTGACCCACTGACCCACAGGCCCTAAGGCAGTGGCGCCAAACCAGCAGCCCTGTGGGATCCAGGCTAAACACCAGGGCGGAATGAGTGGACCATGAAACCCTCTGCCACAATGACTAAACACCAATGGAGAGATGCCAGAAATATGAAAAACCAAGAAAGTACACCACCACCAAAGGAATATAAGAACTCTAAAGTTCTAGATCCTATAGAACAGGAAGTCCTTGAAATGACTGACAAGGAATTTTGAGCCATAATTCTAAGGAAACTAAATGAGGTATAAGAAGACTCAGTTAGACAAAACAACGAAATGAGAAAAAGTATACAGGACCTTAAAGAAGAAATGTACAAAGAAATAAATACCCCAATATAGCAGAGCTTGTGGAGCTGAAGGACTCATTCAGCAAAATAAAAGACACAACAGAGAGTTTAACCAGCAGGCTAGAACAAGCAGAAGAATTTCTGAACTTGAAGATGGCCTGTTCGAAATAACACATGCAGACAAAAAAATAAAATAAAATAAAAAGAATTTAATAAATTGAAGATAATCTAAGAGAGAGAACACACAACCTTAAGTACTCAAATATCCAAATCATGGATATTCCAGAAGGGGAGGAAAAAGGAAATGGCATGGAAAACATATGCAATTAAATAGTAGCAGAAAACTTCCCAGGTATAGGGAAAAACACAGATGTTCAGATTCAGAAAGCTCAAAGATCCCCAAACTTATTCAACCCAAAAAGGTCCTCTCTGAGACATGTTATAGTCAAATTGGCAAAACTCAAAGATAGAGAATTTAAAAGCTGCAAGAGGTATGTATCAAGTCACCTATAAGGGAGACTAACATCAGACTTTTCACTGGAAATCCTAAAAGTCAGAAAAGAATGGGATCATATATTCAAAATACTAAAACACAAAAATTGCCAGCCAAGAATACTTTACCCAGCAAGGCTATCCTTCCGAAATGAAGGACAAATAGTATATTTCTCAGACAAACAAAAACTCTTGGAGTTCACTATCACACGACCAGCCTAAGAAGAAATTCTCAAGGGAATACTGGGTCTTCTACCTGAAAAACAACCATCACTACCACGAATACTCAAGAAATAATAAATCCCACCGGTAAAATAAAAATGCTAACGATAAAGAGAAAAGAAGCTTATCTACCATCTCAAGAAAGCAACAAACACAGAAGACAAACAGTAAATCAGAAAGAAAGGGAATAAAGATATTTATGACACAAAACAAAAAATCAATAAAATGCAAGGAGGAAATCAACACCTTTCAACAATAACTCTGATTGTAAAAGGATTAAATTCCCAACTCAAAAGATACACACTGACTGACTGGATTAAAAAGATGGACCCCACAAAATGCTGTGTTCAAGAGACTCACCTCACATGTAAAGACACACGTACATGAAGAGGAAGGATGGAACAGATATAGCATGCAAATAGAAATGAAAGACAACCTGGAGTAACTATTCTTATGTCAGATAAAATATGTTTTAAATGAAAAACCATAAAAACAGATAAAGAAGGACACTATATAATGATAAAAGGATCTATCCATCAAGAAGACATAAAAATCACAAATATGTATACACCAAACATCGGAGCAGCCAAATATATGAAGTGAACACTATCAGACCTAAGACAGAGATAGATACCAATACCATAATAGTAGGGGACCTGAGCACCCCACTCTCAACATTGGACAGATCATCTAGGCAAAAAACCAACATAGAAACACAAGATCTAAACAGCACTTTAGACCAATTGGACTTGGCAGATATCTACAGAACATTTCATCCAGCAACCTCAGAATATTCATTCTTCTCATCAGCATATGGAACATTCTCCAGGATAGACCACATGTTAGGTCACAAATCAGGTCTCAACAAACTCAAAAAAATTGGGACTTTTTTCATGTATTTTTCCAGACCACAATGGATTAAAATTAGAAATCAATAAAAAACAAAACTCTGGAAACTATGCAAATACATGGAAATTAAGCAACATTCTATTTAACAACCTATGGGCCCAAGAAGAAATTAAACAGGAAATCAAAACATTTATTGAAACTAAAGAAAATAATGACACATCATACCAACCCTGTGGGATACTGTAAAAGCAGTACTAGGGGGAAATTTTTCACATTAAATGCTTACTTCAGAATAATGGAAAGATGGCAAGTAAACAACCTAACACTTCACCTGAAAGAACTAGAAAAACAACAACAATCCAAAGCCAAAGTTAGTAGACAGAAAGAAAAATTTTAAGATCAGAGCAGAATTAAACGAAATAGAAACCCTAAAAGTGATACAAAAGTTCAATGATACAAAAAATTGGTTTTTTGAAAAGATAAATAAAATTGACAAATCATTAGCAAGGCTAACTAAAAAAAGAAAGAGAAAACACGAATAAAAAAAAATTGAAAATGAAAACATTGATATTACAACTGTAAGAAATACAAGGAATCATTAGGGACTACTATAAATAACTATATGCCAACAAATTTGAAAACCTGGAGGAAATGGATAAATTTCTGCGCACACATAAACTACCAAGAGTGAGCCAAGAAAAGACAGAAAATCTCAACAGACCAATAACAATCAAAGAGACTGAAGCTGTTATCAGCAGTCTCCCAACAAAGAAAAGCCCAGGACTGGATGGCTTCACCGCAGAATTCTACCAAGCCTTCAAAGAGGAATTAATACCAATTCTCTACAAACTATTCCAAAATATTGAAGCAGAAATCATTCTCCTGAACTCATTCCAGCCAAACATCACCCTGATACCAAAACCAGGCAAAGATACAACAAAAAAAGAAAACTACAGGCAAATATCCTTGATGAAAATAGATGCAAAAATCTGCAATAAAATACTAGCTAATAGAATACAGCAACACATACATAAAATTAGACACCACGATCAAGTGGAATTCATCCCAGGGATGCAAGGTTGGTTCAACATACACAAATCAATAAATGTGATACACTGCATCAATAAAATCAAAGACAAAAACCATACAATCATCTCTATAGATGCTGAAAAAGCATTTCAGAAACTTCAACATTTGTTCATGATAAAGAGTCTCAGCAAAGTAGGTATAAAAGGAAAGTATTTCAACACAATTAAAGCCATATGTGACAAACCCACAGCCAAGATCATCCTGAATGGGAATAAGTTGAAAACTTTTCTCTTAAGAACAGGAAAAAGACACGATGTTCACCCTCGCCACTCCTATACACCACAGTGTTGGAAGTACTAGCCAGAATAATCAGGAATGAGAAGGGAATAAAGGGCATCCAGATTGGAAAAGATGAAGTCAAAATGTCCCTGTTTACAGATGATATGATCCTATATAGACTTTACAAAAAAAACTCTTCGAGTTGATACATGATTTCAGCAAAGTTGCAGGATACAAAATCAACACACAAAATACAGTAGCATTTGTATATTCCAACAGTGAACTAGCAGAGAAGAAATCAAGAAAGCTAGCCCATTTACAATAGTCGCCAAAACAAAAAACAAAAAGAAACTAGGAATAAAGTTAGCCAAGGATGGGAAAAATCTCTATGATGAGAACTACAATCCACTGTTGAGAGAAATTAAAAACGACACAAGAAGATGGAAAGATATCCCATGCTCTTACATTGGAAGAATTAACATTGTGAAAATGTCCACACTACCCAAAGTGATCCACAGATTCAAGGCAATCCCCACCAAAATTCCAATGACATTTTTCTCAGATATGGAAAAAAAAATTCGAACATTCATATGGAAGAACAAAAGACCATGAAGAGCCAAAGCAATTCTGAGCAAAAAAAATTAAGCTGGAGGCATAACACTGACTTTACACTATACTACAAAGCTATAGTAACCAAAACAGCATGGTACTGGCATAAAAACGGACACACAGACCAATGGAACACAATAGAGAATCCAGAAATGAACCCGTACACCTACAGCCATCTGATCGACAAAGGCACCAAGCCTGCACACTGGGGAAGAGACTGCCTCTTCAGCAAATGGTGCTGAGAATTGTATGTTCATATGTGGGAGAATGAAACTAGACCTGTCCTTCTCACCATATACCGAAACCAACTAAAAATGGATTAAAGAATTAAAAATACATCCTGAAACAATAAAACTCCTTTAAGAAAACATAGGGGAAACACTCCAAGAAGTAGGATTGGGTACAGACTTCATGAATACGATATGACCCCAAGAGCAAAAGCAACCAAAGGAAAAACAAACAAATGGGGTTATATCAAACTAAAAGCTTCTGCACAACAAAAGAAACAATTAACAGAGCGATAATACATCCAACAGAGTGGGAGAAAATATTTGCAAAATATACCTCTGACAAAGGATTAATGACCCGAATACACCAAGAACTCAAACAACAGCAAAAAAACAAGTAACTCAATTAAAAAATGGGCAAAGCAGCTGGATAGCCATTTCTCACAGGAAGATATACGAATGGCCAAGAGAGACGTGAAAAAAGGTCAGCTTCACTCAGCATTCGGGAAATGCAAATCAAAACCACTTTGAGATACCATCTCACTCCAGCTAGGATGGCTAATATCCGAAAGACTGAGAATGATAAATGCTGGCATAGTTATGGAGAAAAAGGAACCCTCTTACACTGTTGGTGGGACTGCAAAATGGTACAGCCTTTATGGAAAATGGTATGGATGTTCCTCAAACAATTACAGAGAGATCTGCCATATGACCCAGCTGTTCCACTGCTGGGTATATACCCAGAGGAATGGAAGTCATCGCGTTGAAGGGATACATGCACTCCCATGTTTATTGCAGTGCTATTTACAGTAGCCAAGAGTTGGAACCAGCCCAAATGTCCATCATCAGATGAAAGGATATGAAAACTGTGCTATATCTACACAATGGAATACTACTCTGCTATAAAAAAAAAATGTAACACTACCCTTTGCAGCAACATGGAAGGACTTAGAGAAAATTACATTAAGTGAAATAAGCCAGGCACAGAAAGAAATACTGCATGTTCTTACTTATTTGTGGGAGCTAAAAATAAATAAATATACAAACAAACAGGGCAGCAGGCGGAAGTTGGGGAGAAGACACAACAATCACAATAATTCCTTGAACTTGTTAAGACAAGTGAACAGATATGATGTTGATGGGGGGTGGGAGGGTGGAGAGGAGGGGAGAAAGGTGGAATTCGTAAAGGGACACGAAAATCAACTACATTGTATACTGAAATATTAAAAAAATTAAAGTTCCCAAATGCACCGCTGGGTCACTGACTCCTCACCCTCCTGCCCGTGACATCTCCACACTGTATGCAGGCGCACACACGTGGCCCTGTGACATCTCCACACTTGTATATGGGCATACACACACAACTCTGTGACATCTCCATACTTGTACACAGGTACACACACACGACCCTGTGACATCTCCACACTTGTACATGGGCATACACACCAACCCTGTGACATCTCCACACTCATACACAGGCGCACACACACAGGACCCTGGGACATCTCTACACTTGTGCACAGGGACACAAACATGACTCCGTGACATCTTCACAGGTACACATGGGCACACACATGGAGCCTCATGTTTTTAACTAACCTCAGTTTAAACTGAATCCTGCTAATAACCACGTGACTGAGCTTGGAAGCGAGTCCTGAGAACCGAGATGTTCTCTGAGGTAAAACTTCTGGGTCAGAACAACAGGGTCAGCATGGAGGGGAACGCCGGCCAGCCACATGGGCTTCTGCCATGTGACGTGTGCTGCAGACATGCCTTTTCAGGTGGACCTCGTAATCTAGTTAGGTTATGCTGATTTACTAAATCAGCCCCTAATGTCAGTGGCATTACAATGTACGTTGAGCCCACCTGGCATTGCTGGCTGGGGATTCAGGGTGGCAAGGCAGCTCCCCTCTACACGGCCATTCGGCAACCCAGAGTTCTTCCATGCTGTGGCTCCACCATCCCTGGGACCTCATCCCCCATCTGTGCATCAGCAGAAGAGGGAAGAGCATGTAGTCAACACCGGTGTCACCCTCATGAACAATGTCGTTTTATTTACAGTCTTAAAAGCAGGTCACTCCTGTCTGAGTCATCTCAGTGCATTACTACAATTTTTATCTTGTGCTGATCTCCAAGTGGTAAAAACTAAACTTACTCAGAGAAGAGTGTGACCTGGTGGGAGTCCAGCCCAGCACAAGAGCAAAGGAGGGTACGGCCCTGGAGAAACTGGAGCTGTGTCTATCACAGACCACACATTCACAGAGCCTAGTGACACGGTCTGCCTCATGGGAGGTACAGGACAGCCACGTGCAGCCTTTCTTCAAGCTGCTTTTGGGAATGTCCAAGGGGTGTGGAGGCTGATTTGTTCATTTCTTTATATCCAAATGACTCTTCGCAACTTCTATACTGTGCAATTTTTGGACAGTCCCTATTATTTCACATATTGCTATGTTGGGTAGTTAATATTTGACCTCACCTCATCTTTTTAGGTAAAGGACTCTGTGAACGAGACAACCATCTCAATGAGAAAAGTCCAATTTATAAACACTTTCTACCCAAGTGCTGAACATTCAGTACCACGTGGGGACATTTACAGTCTGCGATGTTGAATTCTCACTGCCACTCTGAAAATTCCTACTCTGCATTCAAAGCTTTAAAAATGTTTAAGATTTCTTATTCAGTTTAATTGTTTTTATAGAAGTCTACCCTAAAAATATAAGCTGGAATGCATTTAAAGACCTCATACAAGGATGTCTGACAGAACTGTATTTCTTAGAGGGAAAACGTGACATCAACTTAAATAGTTGTGTATCTTTACCCTGAAGTGCCAGGCAGCTTTACAAATGCACAGGTTAAAAAGACTAAGGACATGGAAAATGCTAATGATTTAATGTTAAGTGAAATGAAGCAGAAACCAGGACTCTCTCTACAGTATCATTGTAACTCTATATGAGAGACACAGAGAGAAAGAAAAACAAAATACTCATTCCTATGGGAAATGGTAACTCTTAAAATTTATTTTTCCTACTTCCTTGTTTCCAAAATTTTTTATTATGTACCAAAGCACTCAAAAAACCTTTCATTAGAAAATGCAAATTATACAATGTCCATAAACCCTACTGAATTTATATTTCTATGTGGCTTTTTTCTATGCAAAGTTTAATTTTCTGCATTGTTTTGTTTGCAGTATTCTGAGTTCTTACAAACCCTACGACATTTTTGAAATGTTTATCCCTCCAAGTTTATAAAAGGATCTGTTACTGACACGAGGAAGAAGTAAGAAATAACACATCAAAGTAACCAACTGAAATGTCCAGAGGCTTTGGAACATCTTTTTTTTTTTTTTTGTCGTTTTTTCGAGACCGGCACGCAGCCAGTGAGTGCACCGGTCAGTCCTATATAGGATCCGAACCCGCGGCGGGAGCGTCGCCGCGCTGCCAGCACAGCACTCTACCAAGTGCACCACGGGCTCGGCCCGGAACATCTTTATATGACTAAGAACATCTTTCCTGCCTTCCCCCTTATGATGGACCAATCAGTGTAAATAAGTTTCCACTTGCATATAGACTGGAAAATTCCTTGGATATCAAAGACGTGCGTCCCTGGATCTCTGTAGGATCGTCTCCCCTGGATGCCTGTGGGAGCTGCGTAGAAAGGTGAATGGAGGAGGAGTTGGGAAAAGAATTTAGGTCCTCCGATTTCCACAGTGCACACCTGCTCTGTTTCTGGCGAGGTCCTGCCTGCTTTGCTCCTTTGCCGAACCCTCACCGTGTCACTCAGAGTCCTTGTCCTACTCTCAGCCACTTGCTATCTGCTCTGCTCCTCCCTGTGGAATGTTCACATGTAGACAGGAACAGAGGAGACTCCCTATCCCACGAGCAAGACTGAGATCTTAGATGAAAACTGAAAACTAGGGCTGGCCCAGGGCTCACTTGGGAGAGCATGGTGCTGACAACACCAAGGGTTAAGATCCCCTTACTGGTCATCTTTAAGAAAAAGAAAAAAAAGAAAACTGCAAACTCACGAGGTGCACACTGAGCTCTGTGAAGAACGCACATGCGTAGACGAGTCTAGAAAGATCTGGGAGGATCCATGATTACCAAAGTGCAATAGCCATGCCAGCTCATTCTCACGAGCAATTTGCCATCTGCTTGATTAAGATGGAGAGGCTCTTTCTAGTAATATTCTGTTACTTTCCTAGACATTGACTAATGCAGTGTACAGATAGATCCGCTATATGATGAATCTGAGTCAGAAGAAAAAAAATGGTAGGACAGAATAAGTAGAGGGAGATCCAGCAGGTAAGAGGAATCAGCAGATGAGTCAGTCTTGGGAAGGCGGGATCCCCACTGCCTTTAGCTGACTACTCATGGACTGGCTGCATGTCCTCCTAGTGCTGATGCTGCAGGGTCCCATCCCTGGCTGTTTGTGTCCCAGTGGGTCGGGCCCAGCTGGTTGCTGGGTGCTGTAGGGCACTGGTCAAGACTGGAACAGAGACTTGCTATGTCCATCGCTTCAGGAAACAGCACCCATGAGGGGAGCGGGGGCAGCACTTGTCGAGTCTTGCCCTCAAAGTCCTGGACACTGTCCTGTCTGGGGCCCTCCCAGGACAGACTTGCCTCCCACCTCTGGAGAGAGCGTTTGTGTGTTGCTCATCATCTGTGCAGCGTGGCTGTGGCTTCCATGCCCACCATGATCAGCAGAACACAGAGGTGGTGGAGCCATCCCGGGACCAGGAGCCATCGGCTGCTCAGATCCTGGAGGAAATGCTGCTAGAGCTGCATCCCGACTCAGAGGTGGCTCACGTACCCAGCTAGTGTTTTCATCCACACTGGACAGCAGCCTCCGGAGAGGACAGAGGGAGTCTGTCACTATCAGATCATGCCCAGGTGGAGGCAGACCTGAGAAGCAGGATCATGTTCACTCCTTCAGCCCCAGACGGGCAGCAATCACCATTTCCTCCTGCACACTGTCTCTTCTTCCTTTAGTATAAGTTTCTTTCTTTTTTGAGAAAGTCAGAAACACAATTCACAATGTTTAAAAGTTAGAAACAACCCATAAGACATCAAGGGTGGATGGAGAAACAGATTGTGATATATGCATACGACACAGCCTCAAAAAGGAATGAAGGACCAATTCGTGCTCCAACTGGGATGAACCTTAAACGTCATGCTAGGTGACAGCAGCCAGACGCAAAAAGTCACATATGATTCCTGTTATAGGAAATGTCCACAATAGGTGAATCCATAGAGACAGAGCAGATTGGTGGTTGCCAGGGACTGGGAAATGGGAAGAGAGGGAGTAACTGCCAATGAGTCTGGAGTTTTTTTATGGGGGGTGGTCAAGAAAAAAATTTGAAACTGGATAGAGGTGGTGGTGGCACTAAATATTAATATATTAGATTATTTTTTCTTAGAGTAAATTACCTGAAGCTTGCTCTGTAATTTTTTTGAATGCTTCAATATGATGAGATCAATGTTTGATTTCTTCAAAGGTATTTAAAATCAAGAAAATATAAAGTCAAGAAACAGAAGTGTATGGCAGCTGAAGTCTTTTGTTTTATAAATGATCAGAATGAGAAGATGAAAAACGAATAACAGAGACTATGAAAGTCGTGCTAGTGTAACACTTTTTATAGAGGACCGTGACGGCTGCCTGGAACTTCTACACCTTGCTTTTAACAAAATATCTCATTTGCAATTCTACGCAGAACTGCAGTATCAGAAGGGGAAAGGTATCTGAAAATTACCATTCGGCTGAAAGGCTTCATGTCCAGTAAACCTAAGGAGGAAGGTAGCTGCTTTTTAAAGAAATTTCCTTTATTGAAAAGCATTTTAAGTAGGAGAGGTAAAAAACAGATTTCTTGCTCTCGAGGTTCTCAAGTCTCCTCTCAGCCCCCTCAGCCCCCCGGGGAAATTCACATCCACGTGCACACACAGAACAAATGTCTTCTTTATCCAATGTGTCAAGAGGGGTAAAGGAACGGGAAGCTGACACAGGCCACTGCAGGCTGCAAAAGTGCCCTGGAAGCAGAGAGCAAAGCTCTGAGACCACAGCAGAGTCTGCAGGTAATGTAGGAGCAGCGGGGACGGCCCTGCCACAGAGCAGCATGCACTCAGGTGTGCGGCCCGGACACGTTAGGAGACAGGTGTACAGATACAGCTCACAATGTCTGTTATAAACAAAGGCAAATAACCCTTTAGTTCACTGCAAGTTGGGAAGGGCACTTAATTCCCTTCATAGTTCATAGAGAGGGAACCCCAGCCCCAACCAGGATGGGGGTCCACTGTTAGTGGGATGTGAGGAAATCCACGATTCCCAGGGGACAGGCCCAAAGACCACTCTGGTGTTTTGTCACCACTGTGAGACAACTTGTCCCTGTCATAAGTGCTTGAGATTGTTTCCAGGCAGAACGAGGATGCCCCAGTGGACCAAGGAGCAGTTTCTGTGGATTCCATAGCAGAAAAGAAAGCACTGCTGCTCTCAAAGCACCCCAGATTCTTTGTGCAGATCCTAGAGCCAGGTTCCAGATTCAGTTTTTTCATCCAGCATTTCTCTTGTAGCCTTGTCCCTTTAACAGTCATTTCCGGCCAATCTTAAATATAGAGACAGAATGGACCTGAATTAGGAAAACAAGCCCTTTGCCAGATACTAAAGAGGTTAGCTTTGAAAACTTGAAAACACCCTGAAATAACGGTCAAACCCCGTGCCCATGTGTCGGGTGGGTGACCTCCTGCTGAGACGTCGCATCCACCTGTCTCTCTACAGCAGGAGCACTGAGCTATGGGAGAAAAATGCAAAGGAACTTCAAAAAGTTTGTGGAACACAAAATTAAAAGATAAGGCCGATCTTTCCATGAACTCTCTGAAGTGCCCTCATACCACACAGCAGTGGGGGATGACTCTGCACAACAGGAAACAAAAGTTTACCAGTCGTCACCATGGTTCTTCTCAAGAGTAGGGATCGCAGGAAGAGACCAGATCAGAAAACATATGTTCAGGGACCATAAAGGTCTCAACCATCTGCACTGGGGAGTGAAGAATCCTGCAAACTTTGGGAAGAGCGTAGGTCACCTGGGGTCACAATGAGCATGAGGCTTGATCTGCTGTTTCTTCCCTTTCTCCAACTCTTCCTTGTGAGTTCCAGCTGCCTCCATCAGGGAAGTCACAATGTTGACACCTTCAACCACCGCCCCGTCTCGTTACGCTAGCAAGTGTGCACTGAGGGACGTTGCCACACCTGTAAGGCCACATGGATGTGACAGTGACGAGAGGACGGTAGGATGAAACCTGAGGGGTGAAGCGCTCCCTTATGACATTTCGTGCTCGGAGGCTGTGAGTCGATGGATTTTCCTGCCCGTTCCCAGCATGTCCCTGACTCCCAGCAGGCCCCTAAGCCGTCCCCCCATCACCCATCACCGACCTTAGCTTCTCCCTTCAGTTGTGTCCTCGGCCTCTTGCCTGGCGGGGACCCCTGGCTGGGTCTGACAAAGGGCACGTCCCTTTGAGGGCCGTGGGCTCCTCCTGTACCCGCCGTCCTGGAGCAGCGGGCGGTGTCCGGCAGCCCCGCACCGTGTCCCCCAGCCCGGCTCCGTCGCGGTGGGACCAGCAGTGGCGGCCGGGACGCTTTGGTAACTTCACACTATCGTCACGTGATGGTCACTTTCTCCGTGTGTGAATTTTCTACATTCAGGTCTCTTGACCACTCACGCTCATTACGTCTAAACTAAAGAAAACCAGACAAAGACAAACACAGGCTAAAGTGACAGAAAGACAGACCAGGCCGCACGGGTGTCCTGCGCCCCGTGTGTGCCGGACTCACTCGCTGCACAGCCCGAGTCGCTTTTCCGCGCAGCCGAGAGCCGATGCGTGTCCCCGGCGCTGGTCCCGCCTTCCCGTCCCCTCACACGTCTCGGCCGCTGCAGACGACGGACCGCGCCGGCGGGTAACGGTCCCCGCGGGCCGCGCGCTCTCGGCGCCCCTCCCCCGCCGGCGGCCGCTCCTGCGCACGCGCGACCTCTGCGGGCGACCCCGCGACCCCGAGGTCTCGGCCGCGTGGGCCCCGCCCGCCTGCTCCCGGGGCCGCCTCAGCAATAGGTGCGCGGTGCCCGCGGGGCGACCTGCCGTTTCAGCCGAACAACGGCCACGCTGCGCGTGGGACGGACTGTAAGCGACAGGCGACTAACGTGCAGCGCATAGGTGACCGGGCGCCCGCTGTTCCCTCCGACGCGCCCAGGCCCGGGGCTGTGGAGCAGCGGCGCGCCCGGTGAGGCACGTGTGCAAGGGCGAGGACCGAATCCTGGAGTCGGGAGCCCCTGAGCTGCTGCTGGACGTTTCCGTGCCCAGTGCCCTCTGAGTGCCCTCTGCCGAGCAGTCTGGAAGCAGGAAGTCACTGGAGCCTCAGAACGACCCACGGTGGCCGTTTCTGCAGACGGGAGACGCGCGGGAGCACAGCTGCAGCCGTGGGTTTCCTTCCTACAGGTACCCCAGGGGCTCTGAGGGGCCCGGCGACCTGTCCGCCTGCGTCCTCTGGGCTTCCTCTTGGGCTCAGCGGCAGGAAGGCAGAGCCCCCTGCTGCGTGGGGTGGGGCGAGGGGGCAGATCACCAAGGCCGCCAAGGAGCCCTTCCCGCGGTGACAGCAGAGGGGCCTGGAGCAGGGGCACGGCGGGAGGGGAGGTGGCAGGCCTGCGTGAAGGGGACAGGGACGCTTCTGAAGCAGTCTGGAGTGGCACCCGGGCCATCCTGGGTTCGTCCTTTGCGGGGTGGGAGCGCCGTGATGGGACAGGCGTTGTAGAAAGTTCTCTGGGGCGGGAGCAGAAACAAGCAGGGCAGTGGGGGGCTCCTCCTGGGGCCGGGCGATGTGGGGTCACAGTCCAGGAGCACAGGAGCACCCCGGCTGGGCTGCGGAATCAGAGCGGCTCCCTGCAGAAGGGCCCACGCACGGGGAGCCCTCGTCCTCCTGCCTCGGCCCGCGTGTCCTCTTTGAGTCCTTCTCTCCAGCCCGTCCTCACTTGCTCTTGAACACAGCGCCCTGTTTGACTTTCTCACCCCGCTCAGCGCCCCCGGGCCTGACCTCCACTGAGCACTGGGCACTGGCAGTGGCTTGTCTCCAGCACGCACCAGAGCAGAGACCTGCTTACTGTGTCCTGCGTCCCCATCCCCTAGAACAGTGCCTAGCACAGCCGGTGTCCAGGTGACGGGCTGCAGGGCCACAAGTAATGCATGTTAGAAGGTGCCAACAGGCCAGGCGGTGGCGCACAGAGGGAGGGGAGGCTGGAGGTGAGCAAGGGCTGGTCCCTGCGGGACACTGAGAGCAGGTGAAGGTGGACTTTATTCTGTCAGTGGGAGGAAAAACCTGGCGGGATGAAAGGCAAGGATGTCTGAGTGTGGATGGCCCTGCTTGCTGGGGTGCCCATATCAACTCCTTGTAAAGGAAGTGGCAGCCACTGGGTAGTACTGGTTGACACAGTGCTGATCAAAACAGATCATGTCACCCTCTGCTCGAGCTCCTCTCTAGTGGGGGTTTTCAGACTCTTCACTGGGCCCCAGAGCAGCAACCAGACATATTACCAAGTATTTGCTGGATACCTACTACGTGCCAAGCCGTGTGTGAGGTGCTTGTGGGCAGAGAGCTGATTAAGACAGGGTCCCTGCCCTCAACCAGACCTGAGTCAGGTGGGATTGGAGAGAGGCTCTGTCCACCCTTTGGCGGGACAAGGGCCCGTGGAGGATTATTCTGTGGCGCACATAAGGTCAACAGGATCATGCTGTGGACAGGTATTTACTGAGCACTTACTGTGTGCCAGCCGCTGTTTCAGAGGTTTGGGATGCATACGTAAAACGCAAGGCAAGTCTCTGCCTGCATGGAGGGTGCATTCCCGGACAGTGAGACAGACACAGAGGAGACAGGAGCAGCAGCACGGTAGAGGGGTTTAGGGGATGCCCAGAAGGAAGCGAATGAAAGGGCGGGGCCAGATCAGGAGTGGGAGGACGATGAAGGGCAGGATGCACACGTAATGGGACTCAGCAAAAACACTGCTGCAGGAGTTGGGAAGAACAGTCGGGGTTATCAGTGAACGCCACACAGAAAAGGCATTGTGGAGGCTCGCTGTCTGAGCCGCCTTACCGCAGGGGATGCAAATCACAGCCCCACGGGGGCCTGGCAAGTGGTGTAACGACGGGAGCCTGGTCAGCAGGGACATGATGGACTGGCTTGTGGAAGATGTCCCTAAGGAGGCCATCACTTCTTAGACTCCTATTTCTTGCCACAGGGTCTACATGCCCACTTGCTCCAGAAATGTCAGCTTTCCCAGATAAGCTAGATATTGGAATTCTATTACAAGAGTGCTCTTGTTTTGAGATATTCACTTAATTAAAAAATAAAACAAACAGGGCAAGGAAATGAACCTCGCGTGTACGCAGCCCTCAGCCTGTGGGTCTCACATTTGCACCCTGGGTCCTGTCGGCCGAAAAGAATTGGGATGGGTCCGGAGCAGGCCATTGCAGATTCATGAGTGTCATTTACAGTGTGACCCAAGTCATTTTAGGGAATGCCATAAAAATGGAACATTCACATTTTTTAAATAAGAGAAGGTAAACTAGGGTTCTTTTCCTTGGGTTTCATTTGCTAAGGGAAGCTACTTTGTGATTTCAGTACTCTTTCCCAATTCGTATACTCCACTATCCTGCATTCTGTTGTAACCATTATTTCTCAAGGGCATTAGGCGTCAGTAAATAAGATCATTGATGGTCGACTTTGCTATTCCTCCCAGCTGGGCAGCAAAGTAGGTCCTGTGGTGAAAGAAGCCCGTCTCCTAGCACCCATCTGCAACTCTTGGGCTGACTTCTCCTCAGGCAGTGGGTCTCTGGACATCAGCTCCCACAGCTAGCCAATACGAGTAGAGCTGATTTCCTTTACATATTAAGTTCTCAGAGATTCTCAACTGAAGTGGACATGAACACACGCCAATTGCATGTCTCTCTAACATCCATCTAACTGCATACATACTAGTTTATACATAGATATGCAGATCAGTGTTAAACAGTCGTGGGAGTTGCAGGGGCTTTGGAGTCTCAGAGAAAGGGGTTTAAATCCCTGATCAATTCCTACCCATCTGGCTTCCTTCCACCTGCCTCTCATACATATCCATGCATTTATAGACACTCTGCACACATAATGACTCTATTATAAAGGAGAATCACAGGAGGTGTGGTTGGAATTACCTGGTTATTATCCAAAGACAAACTATTTTTGGCTCATTGACTCGTGATTTTTTGCACTTGGTATTTTGTAACTAAACTCTCCTCCGTCCTAATAAATGTACAGACTCATCTCAAGACAAACAATGTCCGTGACCTGCCATTTATTAAGTATGACTGTGAGTAAAATATTCACCTGTTTGAATCTCAGCTTCCTCAACTGTGAGGTGATTGTGTAACTTTTTGTAATGCTGACTGAGCCAATAAGTAAGGAAGAGGTCTGTTATTCAATATCCTGTCAGATAGCTGTTCAAGACAGTCTTGATAGAGCTTGGAACAAATCAGAGGAAATGTCAGGACTAGTTTGCCATCAGTCCGTGACCCACTAAGTACCAGAGCGTCTGGGGAAAACTTGCCTGGGGCTCAAATCATTGAACACGACTAGGGGGCATTTAGAAGATTCAGGCCAAGAGGAGAGATTCATCCATTTGCTGGCAACAGAGATGTCATTTTGGGGGAAAGGACCTGTCCCTACTCACCTGTGGATTCAGCGTCAAGAGCTCAGGTGCCCCCTGCTTCCCCTGAATTCTCACTCCGCTGAGCAGGAGCACTAGGCAGGCAAAGAGGAGCACGGAGAAGAGGCCATGAGACCCCAGTCTTGTCCGTGCTTCACAGATACACACTCATGAGTCCCCAGCCTTCACCTGGGCCTGACCTCCCCCCAAACCACAAGCACGCATGAGAAAACTAAGAAGTGGGGTCCCTCGCCTCTCCCAGTTCAAAATTCAGAAGATTTTGACTGTTGCTGCTCGCAAAGAACTTGTTAATATCTACACTTTACAGACAGGAAAAGGACACTTTTTTCTTCAGGCATCATTTTGCCCTGATGTTGACAGGTATTAAGCAATTCCCTCCTTGCCTCTGAGTCATAGCAGGCCCTGGCACTGTCTCGTATGGATTCTGGCCTCCAAATCTAAAAAATCTTTCTCAAATGTTGCAGATTTAACTCGTTAGTCCTTGTTGAGGGCACTAGCACTGGTTCTCCTACATCCCTCCCGGTGTCCCAGAGTCTCACACCCACCCTGCTCCGTGCTGCCACAACACCTCTGACCACACGTGCCCTCAGTCACCCTGGCTCCTTCACAGAGGAAATCAGACCATGTCAGTCCCTAAGTCCTGACCTCCAGCTCTGCGCCCATGGATTTGCATTTCCACCCAAGCAATGTTGGAATCTACTCCAGGAGGAGGTGGAATCATTCAAGGACTCATCCCATGATACAGAAGCAGGCACTGTCATCATACACGTCTACCTACAGGTCCCCTGCACAGGAAAGTGGTAGGTGCCCCCAGCCATGGTGCTCCTGTTTTGTCCCACAAGCCCAAGGGCAGCAAGCTCACAAAATACAGAGGGCAGGGGAAGGGAAATTTAGTTGGCTCTAGCTGACAGCCTAGTGAAGCAGTAGATGAAATCCTTTCCGTTAATAATACTCTTGGTCTCCTGTTGTCTGTTGGTAGCTGTCATCAGCAGCAACATCCTGCATCTCATAATTTATGTGCATGAGGTGTTTGTAAACTCTACTCCCTGCTGAGACGTCATTAGCAATCATATCCTGCAAGGATAAATGGTGATACTGCTCCATAAGAAGGAGAAAGGTTCATAGGGAAGATCTATCTGTATTTGCAACAACATGGGCGCTAAGAGAGAAAGGAAGGAAGGAAAGAAAGACTACAGTAGTGCCCTGGTCTAACAGAGGGAGGGGACATTCCTGGGGCTACAAAGTGGATTGGAGGGAGAGGGGGAGAGGAAGGGAGGCTGGGGACAGGGGGTGCAAGGGTAATTTCTGGTGGTGGGTGAGCCCCCAGTTTGAATCTGGCCCTCACATCATGGGCAGGAGGGGTGACAATTAGCTTTGTATCTCATGAATATTCTTCATAAATAAAAATTAAAAAGAAAGAAAGAAAGAAGGGTTGACTCAACCCTGTGAGCCTGAGGCTGTGTCCATGCGAGCTTCACACACATTTGTTTATTTAATCCCTTAAGTCAACTGGCTATTTTGGGACTAGTTACCTGTTTACAAGTGAAGAGAATGTCAATTCAGACAGGGTAGAGACAGCAAATTCCCATGGCTCCACTTCGTCATGGCTTGCATTAGACTTGCACTCCGCCTTTCTCTGCAGCTCAGATTCCCACACAGGCTCCCCTTCAGGGGTGCCCACTGGAACTCGCTTGTGCCTGGAATGTCCTCTCTCAGATCAATTACCTGCAATCCCACCCTCTCATCACCGCCTCCTTCTCACTGATTGACACAATTGCTGCCCATTTCCAGGGAACTGCAGGGCATAGAACTTCTTTCCCATCTCTGAGTCCCACCTCTCCTCACCGCCACAGCCCACTTCAATCCACAGCTGCTCATTTTAGCACATGCACACCAGCACCAAAACCTCTCATGTCCCTCCCGCCTTTCACCGCATCTGCTCATCCCAAAACCAACCTCTGTGACAACAAATGTCTGCTTATTCCACTGCTGCACCTGAAACAACATGTGGCTGGGATATCGATCCTGCTGTAAACACAGAGACAAAGAAGAGGTTAGGGAAATCCCTAAATGTCTTTCACATACAAGGGTATTTCAAAATGTTCATGGAAAAATAGAATGAAAAGGTAATGCGAATTTTTCCGTGAACTTCTTGAAGTGCCCTTGTATGTCCAGCAGTCCTAGTAGGTGGAGCTCATTAAATCAATAGGCTCCACGACTATTTCGAACATTCTTGTGCATTTTGAGTTTCGTATATACTCATCCTGTGCCTCGCTTTTTCAGTACTCAGATAAAATGGCTCATTTGACAAAATACTTCAGCCACAAAATCTACAAAGTTCCCTCCGTTTATAGCCTTTATTTATTCCTCTCTCCTCAATAAAACTGAAGTGTCATGTCTGCCCCAGCTAAGTCCAAGTTTTCCGATTTGTGTCCCTTCCCTTTAACACGATCAGAACTTTATATTATTGATTGTAAATTAGGTCTTCACTCTCAGCAACCTCTCCATCACTCTCCATCCGTCCTCTCGTCTTTAACTCATTAGGTATCTTTGCCCTGGAAAGGAGAACTCCTCTGCACTTCCTTCCACAGCCTCAGCGCCGTTCTTTCCTCCTCTTCCTAATGAAATCCGAACATTTGGCTTCCATTTCCTCACATCTCCAACCTTTTTCCTCATGTATGAATCTCGCTATAACCCAATACTCTTTCCATAAATAAGTCTAGTCGGTGTTTCTCTTCCTCATCCTTACGTGGAGTAAAGTATAATTGGAGCATGACCTCCATCTCAGATCATTCTGTATCCCAGGCTCCTCTGACATCTCAGGCTCCAGGTCAACTTCAAACATCTGTGAACACGCCTTGTCTGTGCATTTTGCAAGGTCCTCCCCGAACGAACTACTGGAACATCCCTGAACCAGTCCCAGCCTCCGTGTGCTCTTTCACTACAAACTGTCTTGGAAAACTGGTTCGTGTCTTCACATGCTGCAGTTTCTCCCATCATCTTGATGACAACAGCATCTAAAAGCTCGTGTCTAGATTTCTTTTGCAAAGCATAGTCACTACTAGCATGTTAGAAACACTTAAAATGAAATATGTCTCAAACTGATATCCTTCAATTCCTCCACACATAAAAATTACTTGTCCTCTTATCTCCTATCTCAGATAATGGCTCCACTAGATACTAAGTCATGAATGTTGGTCACAAGGTCTCAGAACAACACAGTCGAGCATTGCTGGTATCTCTGCGCTGGGCTCCGTTGTCATCTTCCATTTGCAAACCCACAGCCAGGCGATCTTCCCACCCCAAGCTCACACCGCTTTAGTGCTGATTTAAATGTCAGCTCTTCAGATAATGCAATAGCAAGTATTTTAAAAAGTAAAACAGAACCATAACGTCTCAATGTCCAAACTGATTAAGAAATTTTGCTTATTTCTTTTCCAGATTTGGAAGTGGATTTGATATGTAATTTTTAGCAACACCGGTCCTAGTGAAGTCCTGGAAAAGAGGTTTTTTTATAAGCTGAAGTTAATTAACAGGTATTTAATATTGTCACTGGGTCAGTAGATATTGTCAAACATGTCAATTTCAAGGAAAAATGAGATAAACTAAGAAGTACATTTTTAAAATGTTGATGAGTTTGCTTCCATTAAAACTGGGAAAGAAAATTTACAATAAAATTTGCTTTTTGGTGTAAAGGATATAAACCTAAATAATGTTGTGAGTGTTAATGTACTACTTTGCTGTTTTTCATCTTTTTCAAATGCTTTCATGTTGTAGCAAAAACGAATCATCAAAAAAATAAAATCCAGTCCATGGGAGCACTCATTTCCCCAGTCAGTTCAGGCTTGTATAGAAGGAAAGAACTATTATTTCATCCATTTCTTTCCCAATTGTTGGAGTTTCCTCTCCCTCTGAATGCATTGGGGGATTCCTCTGCAGAATCAAGCTGCATGTTTATAAAACATTACCTCGTGCAGGGATGAGGAATGTTCACTCCTCAATGACTGAGAATTTTGTCAAATGCCTTGTTGAAATATCACATGGGAAAGTCAAGAATAAAACTCCTGGGGACTGTCCAGAAAAAGAAAAAGTGTTTCTATTTAAGAAAAATGTCCCTGGAGAAGCCAGGGACACAGCTCTCTCTTTATCTGTAAAGGCTGAGAAAAGACTTTTCCTTCACCGTGGACTTGGCAGTCCCACAGCGGTATCTCCTCCTCTGGTCAGTACCACGGGAAGGATGCTCTTGTCCTTACCAGGGATGCAATAACCAAGGCCACCCGTGCAACATGCAGGGCCACACGTGGGTCAGGAAAGGCATGCTCAGTCGCCCTTTTGTGGCCAATATGACTCAGTGCGGGTAGCTTAAGTTGACTGTTTAACAAAGGATTTGGGCCCCCTCCTGACTATCATCTAGAATTACTACACTTCAGAGTTCATATTATTCAGTGCCACTGTGAAAGTTCAAGCTGGCTGTCCTGTGCCCTGATGGGAGTGAATAGAAATAACAAGCAAAGTAGAAGGCCAATATGCAAAAGTCGAGTGATTTCCTCTATAGCAGTAATGAAGATTGTAATAAGAAATAAAATTTCTGGAGGTGATGAGTACAATGACCAAAATGAAGAACTCACTTGAGGGATTTACCAGCAGATTTAAGCAGGCGTAAGATGGAATCAGTGAACTAGAAGTTGGGCCAAGTGAAATTATCCAGTCTGAGGAACAAAAGAAAGGTGAGCAGAGCCTAAGGGGCCTGTGGGATGCCATATCGCACCATATAGCACGAACATACACATGATGAGAATCCCAAAAGGATAGTAATAGAGAAGGAGGCATAAAGACAGAGTTGGTGAAATGGATTTTAAAACTGTGATCAAATGATATGTTGTCTACAAGAGACTAACTCCAGATCCAAGACACAAGTAGGGTATAAGTGAAATAATGTAAAAGATATTACATGAAAATAGTAACCAAAACACAGCTTTGGTGTCTCTCTCTATATATATATATTAAACAAAATAGAATATAAGTTATGAGAAACAAAGAACGACCTTATATGTTATTGGTCTTTTCCTCAAAACGGACAGTTATAAACATAAATAAACCTGCCAACAGATCCCCAAAATATATACAGCAAAAGTGGACAGAATTGAAGGGAAAAGTAGACAATATTGCAGTTGGGGATTTCAATGCCTCACTCTCAGTATTGGATAAAACAACCAGACAGACGATCAGTAAGGAAGTGGAGAAGTTGAAAAACGCTATAAACCAACAAGACCCTACAGGTATATACAGAACACTTCACCCAACAACAGCAGAATATTTTCTAATATTATTCTCTAGTGCACGTGAACCAATCTCCAGATTAGGTTATAAGTTTGGCCACAAGACAAGTCTTGATAAATTTTGAGAATTTGAAGTAATACAAAATATTTTATCCAACTACACAATAATGAAACAAGGAAACATTAACAGAAGGAAAACTGGAAAATTCACAAATATGTGGAAATTAAAGAACACACTCTGAAACAAGAAATAGGTTTAAAAAAATCACACGAGAAATTAGAAAATCCTGTGAGACAAATGAAAATGAAACACAGCATACCAGAAATATGGGAGTGAGTGAAAGCATGTTCAAAGGGAAAACATTATCCATAAACATCTACATTTTTAGAAAAGGAAAGTGTTAAATCAGTAATCTCACTTTACACCTTAAGGAGCTGGATAAAGAAGAGCAAACTAAACCCACAGTGCATGAAAGGAAGTTGCTAGAATTTGAATGTGTCTCGCAAAGTTCACATGTTGGAAACTTAATCCCCAGTACAATGGGTTAAGAGATGGAACCTGTAGGAGGTGATTAGGCCATGAGGACTCTGCCCTCATGAATGAATCGATGCCATTATCATGGGAGTGGGTTCCTCATAAAAAGACAAGTTTGGTCCCTTCTTGCTCTTTCTCGCCCTCTTTGTCCTTCCACCTTCCACCATGAGATGACACAGTGAGAAGGCTCAGGACAGATGCCAGGGCCTTGATCTCAAACTTTCCAGCCTCCATAACTGTGAGGAAATAAATTCTGTTCTTTATACATTACCCAGTCTGTGGTATTCTGTTACAGCAGCACAAAATAAACTGAGACAGAGGGAAGTTATAAAGATTAGAGCAGGGCCGAGCCCGTGGCGCACTAGGGAGAGTGCGGAGCTGGGAGCGCGGCGACGCTCCCGCCGCGGGTTCGGATCCCATATAGGAATGGCCGGTGTGAGCGCCGGTCACGAAAAATACAAAAAAAAAATAATAATAAAGATTAGAGCAAAGTTAAACAAAATAGAGAACAGAAATACAACAGAGAGAAGCAACAAAACCCAAAGTTGGTTCCTTGAAAAGGTCAAGAAAATTGACAAACCTTCAACTAGACAAAGAAAAAAAAGATTATTAAAAACATTATTGAAATTATTTTAATTTTGACATTATTTAAATTATAATTATGATCGATCTAATAATATTTACTAATAATATAATAAAATTATTTTAATACTAGAATTTAATTAATACTAAAAAATTAAATCAGACCTAAAAGTGGAGACATGACTACTGACTTTGTAGAAATAAAAAGAATTATAAAAGAATACTAAATCAATTGTACTTCAACAAAGCAGATAATCTAGATTAAATGGACAAATTCTTAAAAGTACACGAACTTCCCAAGTAGACTAAAGAAAAGATAGGAAATCTAAAGATATCTTTTTAATAAATAAGAGGATGAGTCAGAAACCTCCCCACAAAGAAAACACCAGGACCAAATCACTTCACCGGTGAATTCTACCAATCATTTGAAGAATTAACTCCAGTTCTTCTCAAACTTTATCACCATCCATCAAAAAAAAAAAAAAATAGAAGAGAAGGGAACAAATCCTAACATTCTACAAGACCAGCATTACCCTGATGCTTGCGACAAAGACTTCAGAAGAATGGAAAACTACAAACCAGCATCCTTTATACATACACATGCAAAAAATCCTTATCAAAACATTACTAAATTGAATTCAGTAGCATACTTAATGGATGGTACATCATGACAAATTTTGATTTACCCCAGGGATACAAAGGTGGTTTAGCATACAAAATTAATTAATGTAGGGCACCACATTAATTAAATGAAGGGAAAAATCCCACGTGATTACTTCAATTTACGCAGAAAAATCATTTCACAAATTTCAACACCATGCATGATTAAACACACACACACACACACACAAACACACACACACACTTACTTTTTAAGAGTTAGGCATAGAAAGGCACAGCCTCAGCCTAATAAAGAGCACTTATGAAAACCCATAGTTAACATCACATGCAATGAAAAAAGACTGAAAGCTTTCATCCTAAGATCATGGACTAGATAAGGCTGCCCACTTTTACCACTTCCATTTGATACTATACTGAAAGTTCTATACAGAGCAATGACACAAGGAAAAAAAGTTATCCACACTGGAAAAGAAATAAAACTATCATCTTCGTAGACGCCATTACGCTGTATATTGGAAATCTTAGGGAATACACACACACGTAGAACTGAGAAGTGAATTCAGCAAAGTTTCAGGATACAAGATCAACCAAAAGTAACTGATTATATTTCTATACACTAACGATGAACAATCCATACAGAAAATTAAGAAAACAATTTTATTTACATAAGTAAGAATAAAATAGTTGAGAATCAATTTAACCAAGGAGGTGCAAGACCTGTGCACTGAAAACTACAAACCTTTTCTGGAAGAAATTAAAGAAGGCCTAAATAAATGGAAAGACATTCCATGTTCATAAATGTTAAGATTTAATATTAAGAGGGCAATAAAACCCCAAATGACGTGCAGATGCAATGTGATTCCTATCAATATCCTAATGGCCTGTTTTTGCAGAAATGGAAAATCTGATTCTAAAATTCATATGCAGTTGTAAGGCATCCCAAATAGCCAAAACAATAGTGAAAAAGAACTACAAAGTGACAATAATCAGAATAATCAGAACTTCATATGGGTATAAGGAGAGATGCATAGATCAATAAAGTAGAATTTAGAGTCTAGAAATAAGCACATATGTGCAGTCGATTGATTTTTTTAAAGGTGATAAGAGCATACAATATGGAAAGATACTTTCTTCAATAAATCGTGGTAGGAAAACTGGATGTTCACATGCAGAGTAACAAAAGTGAACTCTTTCCTCATGCCATTTACAGAAAATGGCTTATAGTGTATCAAAGGCATAAAAGCTAAAATGATAAAACTCTTAGAAGAAACCATAGGGGTCAATCTTCATGACCCTGGGTCTGGCAGTGAATTCTCATGTATGACATCAAAATCACAAGCAACAAAAAAACAGATAAATTTAACTCCATCTAAATTAAAAACTTTTCTGCATCAAATGTCGCTGTCAGGTTGAGTGAAAAGACAACCACAAAATAGGAGAAATATTTTCAAATCTGCCTTAGTTCTTTTTGTGCTGCTATAACAGTATACCACAGACTGGGTAATTTGTAATGAACAGAAATGTACTGGCTCACGGTTCTGGAGACTGGGAAGTCCAAGATTGAGGGGCCGGCATTTGTCAAAGGCCTTCTTCCTGTGTCATAACAGCAGAAGGGCCAAGAAGTGGAGAGAGAAAGCAAGAGGGGTGAACCCACACCTGCAATAATGGCATCAGCTCATTATTGGGAGGTGTCTAAATGCCTCTTAAAGGTCCCACCTTCCAGTACAATTAATAACAATTACATTCCAACATGAGTTTTGGAAGGATCAAACATTCAGCCATAGCAAAATCATATATTTAATAAGGATCTAGTATGCAGAATATGTAAAAAAAAAAAAATACTTAGAATTCAATGAATTCAATACAATGGAAGATAACTCAGCCCTAAAAGAAATGCAGTATTGATACATCTTAGAATATGTATGAACCCCGATAACATGCTAAGTGAAGAAGCCAGATACAGAAGGCCACATATTGTATGATTCCATTTTTACAAAATGCACGGAATAGGCAAATCCATAGAGACAGAAAGGAGATTAGGGGTTGCCAGAGCCCTTGCTACCAGGCAAGTCAAGAGAGGACCCCTCTGTTCTCCAGTCACAGTTGCCTTCTCCTGACCCCCAGTTGCTGAAAGCCTGGAGCAGTCATTGGCAATCACCAGGACAATCAGAGCTGTTTGGACCTTTCCAAAGGAACTCCCAGTAGCATCTGCTCCTTGACGAGAGAGGTAGGGAATGGGACAGTGTAGTGGATTGAATTATGTCCCCCCAAAGCTTCCTGAAGCTTGAATTGTATCCCCCAAGTTTTTTGTATTGGAAACTAATCCCAATCTGTGACTGTTAAGAGGGGGGGAAATCCTATCATGGTCATTGAAAGGTGGAGCCTTGAAGAGGTGATTGGATTGGAGGACCGTGCAGTAGTGAATGGATTAAGAATGGTGGTCGGGGGTGTGTTCTGAGAGGTTTAAAAGAAGAGGAGAGTCTGTCTGTCTCTCTCTCTGCTCTCTCTGCTTCTACCATCTTAGAATGTGAGACCCCTGGGTCACTGTCACCACCACCAGATGGACTTTGGACTTCTCAACCTCAGGAACTGTAAGCAATAAATTTCATTTTCCTATAAATCACCCAGTTCCATATAGTTCATTATAACAAAAAAAAGACTAATACAGAGAGTGTTGCAGCGAACTGAGGACCAGAGCTGCTCTGGACATGTGGTAACTGTCCCATATTCTCGCTGAGCCTCTGGGTCATGGGGAATGATTGAGAGTCTCCCATCTCTCTGGCTGACTGCCTGCCTCTGTCTCTACAGAAATATCCTGCCGACATTATTGAAACCATCATCCAGGGTGCCCTGGAAAGCAGCACCTGCCTAGACCAGAACAAGCTTAGTGTGAGCCTGGCTCCATCATGGCTCCTGCTTGGGATCCATGTGGTTCCACACTGCGCACCTGGTGGTGAAGATGGTGGCAAGAGTGTTCCTGGACTTGGGGTGGGGGACTGTGAGGAAAAGACTGAGGCAGCAGCACTGTGATTCATTGGTGTGCCCCATTTGGAGGAAGAGCCAGGGTACTGGAGTTGGACAGAAACACGTACCAATGGACAGGTCGCTTCCCTGTGAGCTCCAGTTTCTTCCTCTGGAGGGTGGGAGATAGAAATGAGCTGTATTGTGCTGAGTAGGCACACATTGTGCACGGGGTTGTGGAGAGTATTTGAAATATTTTCTTTGTTTTATTTTTGTGAATTAGGGGAGTTATTAAAATTTTTACTGTATCATGTTTGCTGTTCATTATGAAGGTCCTTTTTAATTATTATCAAAGTTCTCATTTCTACCATAAAGTGTTTGCACACAATTTAATGCATTCATTGATGTCTATTTTCTGTTTTCATTTTTAACTTTGGGAATGAGATTGAAAGTACCTTGAAAGAAAAATTAAAGAATTTTTTAATGAAGGTATCTAAGAATGCATTAACAAGATATTATGCAATGTAAAGATTTCAAAATAAGAATATTACGATGAACACTAATACACTTTCTATCCAGATTCACCTAAATTGCTCTCTTCTTTGTGCACACAATCTTTCTCTTTTCCTCTCTCTCTCTGTACACACACACACACACACACAGACACACAAACACACACGCATATACATACAATATTTTTTCTCCAAACCATTTGACGCAACTTACCACTAAACACTTTGGTGTGGTTTTACTACAAATTTAGATATTCTTATATGTAACTACATTTCAGTTATTAACTGTTATATATTTGACTTTGACTCAATAGTTTTATGTATACTACTGTTCAAATAATAATTTTGTTACATGACACAAAATGTGTTGGGTTTTTTTCTCCCTACAGTGCAGGATCTAGTCTACATTTCCTTGCCAAATGTCCTTTACCTTCTTTAGTCTGGAATATTTCAACAGCTTTTCTATGTCAGTTATGACATTGTGATATTTTAAGAATACACATCCCTCCCGCTACTTTTTTAAAAGAATGTTGAAAAGTTTAGGTGTATCTTACATTTGCTTACAATTAGATTCTACTCATTTATTTTCAGTCAAAAGACTACCTGGGTGAATCTGTGTCTTTCTCAAGGTTTCACAGTTGGAGACACACAAGGTCCATCTGTCCTTCATTGTAATTGGTTTTAAAAAATACCTCCTCAATGATAATCATTTTGATTGCCCAGTGAAGGTTCTATCCCATATCTGTAACATGTCATTAGTATCTGTTCCCTTGCAACTAATAAGGAGGGTGTTGGGAGATGCTTGAAGACAACACCGATGCCCTGCCCCTCAGCAGTAGTTCCCTCTAATCCCCTAGTGTTTAACATTCATGGGTGATTCTCACCTAATCCATCTTTACAATGACGAAGGCAAAACGATAATCTCCCCACACGAGCAACTGCTCCGTCTTTATGAGATGGCCATGGTGTGTTCCTTTAAGCAACAGTCATCCTACATCTCCAGTATAACTATCTGTATATTTATTTATTATCTGATAATTATCAGTATTTAATTACTTTTGTTTTCACATTGTCCTAACTGTGGCTATTCGACGCCGCTTTAAGCTGGTTAGCCTCCTTGTGACATACCAAATAGGTTTTTTGTTTGTTCTTTGTTCTTCTAACAGTTTCTTGCTTTCTTTCTGAAGAAAATGTTTCAGAGTTATTTAGCACCTACCATGATCTAGCCCTGAAATTAGCCACACTCCATGTTATGGACCAAATTGTGTTCTTCCAAAATTCACATGTTGAAACCCTAACCCCCAATGTGACAGCACTTGGAGGTATTTGGATGCCTTTAAGGAGGAAATTAAGGTAAAATGAGGTTATAAGGGTGGGGTGGTCCTAATCTGGTAAGAAGAAGAAGAGACACCACAGAGACCTCTCTCTTCCCACGTGCATTGCAGAGAAAAGGCCATGTAATGACACAGAAAGCAGGCGGCCGTCTGCAAGTCAGTGAGAGAGGCTTCACCAGAAACCAGTCCTGCTGGCACCTGGACCTAAGAGCCTTGACTACTCTACGTGTATATATGCATACACATGTATGCAAATATTCTTACACATAAGTATATATGTACAGATGATTTATATACATGAGCACGTGTATATGCATGTACACATACACATACGTCTTTAAGATATCATGAGTTCAAGCAAATATTTCCTTTATTATTTTTTCTTCTTTGCATCCTAGGGTTCTTTCTTGCCTTCATTCATTCCATATTTAAATGTCTTTTCTTCTCAGTGTGATCCCTGGCTCCCAACATCACATTACTCTCTTGCTCAATATTTCAATGCAGCTAAAATGTTTTCAGACTTCCTTTGCGAATAACACTACACAAAACAGATCTACTTAAATGTGTTGAGATTTATTGTGCCACAAACTTTATATCAGCACCCAGCACTGCAGCCTGCCAGGCTGTTCTCCCAGGCACCAAGAACACACAAGTTAGAGCATGTTTGTGAACCTGTTGGCCTAGTGTTTCTGACTGACAGACCCAGGCACTGCCAGGTGTCAGGGTTAGCAGTTATCATGCCAGTATCTAGAAACACCAGGGCCACGGAAAACTCACCACATGCAGGAAACAAACTCATAGTTTCACGGGACTGTCCATCCTATGCACCCATCTACCACTGCAGTGAGTGTCTCTAGATACCCCAAGAGAAATCTTGGGTGCAAAGGAGATGAGTGCACCAGACAAAGACATATTGAAAGGAAGTAAAAGTATTTAGCATGTAAATCTTTATAAAGTAACCCAACATAAAGTATTGATTTATGTGATGCCATTTCAAATTATAGGACTCCTATACACCAAGGATAATAAAAACAGTGGCCAAAACACCAGTAAGTTAACTTTACTTACATGTTATTCATATCCGTGAAATAGCTGGGTAACACTGGCCAAACATTTAACTAAAATTGCTGTTAAGAAACTGTGCTAAATGTGTCATTAATGAGATCTATATTAAGGCGCAACAAAATCATGCATGTCAAAATAACCATTTGGCAGTAGATGAATATCAAGGTGTTTTTCCACAAAGGACTTGTCCTCTCGAGTAGCCCCCATGTACCCTGAACATGATCCGCATACATCAAAGTGAAGACTTGAATGACCTCTTATCCCTACTATCAGCCTCCTTTGCCTAGCATTCCTGCAGCGACTCTTCCTATACCAGCTGATCTTCTGGATAAGGAACAGTGCAGCCTGCAAGCGTCCTGCAACCTGTTTCCGCAAGCAGCACAATACACCGTCCTAGAAGGTCTCCCCCTGAGATGGATCAACCCTCTGCAGGCTGCAGAGCGCCGCAGTCTTCGCGCGCAGGCGCACAGCCATGCGCTGTCTACAGCAGGCGGAGCGTCCATCTGCATCGCCACCTGGCGGTAGCTGCCTCTAGGGCTCGATCCCCAGCGAAAAACCCCTCGCCCGGATCCGACCCGCTTCAACCACTGAGGGCTGGTTGCAAGATCCTTTGGGACGCCCTCTCCAAGCCCTTTTTTCCTCCCACTGCGTTGTCTCCCTTGATCTCGCGTTGGTCGCTGGCTGATGCTGAGGAAGTTCGAGGAGTCCTAGGTGGCTGCGATGGCGGGCCCAGGGGGAGCCCATCCGGAGGGGAGCTGGTAGGGCCGATGGAGGCTCGGTCTTGGCCACCAGCGCCCGTCTGGCTGCTCATCCCGCGTCCCGCAGGCTCCTCTTTTCGATCTGGCTGTTAACCCCAGGAGCTGTACCTGAATCTTCCTGCTTCCCCACATCACCGCCATCCAGACTGTGCAAACGTCCCTGAGCACCTCGTCGTCTGCACCGTCCAGGGCCAGAGACTGGATCCGAAATCGCTCTGCCCTTCCCCGTGGTCGCCTGAACGTCCCTCCCTGCCTGGACTCGGGGCAGGGATTGGAACATGCACAGTTGCTGAGAATCACCCGGAGCAGAAGAAAAGGCAGCTCGACTGCGTGGGGTGTGCGTGGGACGGACTGAGGGATTTTCTTGCCCAGGAGGTCTTTGGGAAGGGTTGGGTCCCTGGAAAGTGACAGGACGTCCCTCGGGCCCAGCCTCCCCTCACACTCATAGGAAGGATCTGGAGCCGGCGGTGAAGATGTCCACAGTGCATGAACTCCTGTTCGTTCCAGCACAGGGACGTGGACTGGGATTTCCTCCCTTTCACCAGCTGCGAGGCTCTGGCCCAGCCATGCACCCTCGCTGGGCCTCCTCGGGGACAAGGGGACCTCCTGAGGAAAGTCTGCTTCGGAACCCTGGAGGTCGGAAGGACCGAGGCAGCTGCGGATCGCTGCGGATTAGGGGGCTCGTGTGGCCCTGGCCAGGTGGAAATGAAGGCTGCAGGCAAAAGCCACCTGTCGGTCAAGGGCGGACAGAACGGGGATGCTCCAGCACCGAGGTCTGCGCAACCCTCCTCCACACCCACACCCGGGCTGGCTGGCGGGGCCCCAAAGGAAATGTCCTCGCCCCTCCACCAGAGCTTGGGTCTGCAAGGGGAGGTGGCTGAGTGGCTGAGGTGGTCTGCTCGGTCACAGCGTGGCCCTGGTCTGCTGACGGAACAGAGAGAGAAAAGCCAGCTGGAGATGGCGGACGAGTCACAATCGTGGTGGGCCCACTGCAAAGTGACGTCCTAGGTGTAGACACTTTGGGAGACCCTCTTCCTGTGCGGAGAAAAGAGCTGCCCCCCACCTTCACCCCAATCCTTCCCTTCCATCGCTTAAGTGCAACAAGATGTTAAAATGAATGTTTCTGCTAAGGGTCAATGGGCAATGGCCAATAGAGTATATTAAATGTTTTCTTTGCAGCAAGGCTCCACCATCTTTAGTTTTTACCTTTGTTTTAAGATAAAGAAATACAACCAGTTAGGTGTGGAGCGGAAATGTACAAGTGGATTAACAGAACAAAATAATGTACAGGAATTAAAAAAAAATTTTTTTTAACTATCTGATTTGTTGGAGCCGGTGGAACAAACCTTTGAAAATAAGTGTAGGCGCTGTAAAAAATCTTTTAAAATATTTTTTCTTTCTTCTTGTCCTCACTTTTTCTTTCTCAGGATGTTTTCCTCAGAAAAATACTCTTGCCCCAGTTTTTCTTTTAAAAAATTGTGTAATGGTGTTGGTTTCTGTGTGTTGAGAGAACAAATGCTTATTCATCTGAAATAAGATGAGGTGAGGGTTAAAAATGATCACTGAAGGTCTGCTTTTATGATAAAAAGGGGATTGTATTGGTAAAATATTTTCTGACAAGTAGACCTTTTTAAAATCTGATTTATGAACATACGAAAAGGAATTTTATCAATACACATAAACTTGAAAGACATTATTAAAATTTTAAAATTCAAAAACTTTGCAGAGAACTACTTCTTACACTATAATATCTGCAAAATAGATTAATTGTAACATTCTTGAAAGTTGAAAGAATCCAAAGGATTTCTTGACAGTTGTTTCAACATTTCTGTATTCCATATGTTGGTGATTTTTTTTTTTTTAACTTTTCCTTTGACCTAGTTGTTATACCTCACCAGTTTAAGTAAAAAATATTTAGCTCATGCCGTCTCTTAAGGGAGGACCGCTGCTGGTGGCCGGTTGTGGGGGCTGACCGCCACTTTGCCCTTGGCAGGAGAGGCTGCCTCATTTACAGGCAACAGCTTTGAAGTATGGAGCAGGAAAAGAAATGTTTCTTAGCTGCAAAAGCGAGTCTCTAAACAGGGAACACGGCACCGGGGCTGCTGTTGATGCAGCCAAGATCCCGGAGGCCGGGGCCACGCTGAAGGTGGCCAGCTGCCCTATTCAGGATTCGAGGTTTCAGGCCAGCATAAAAGAAGATTCCTGGGAGCGCCCGAGCCACACTGTGAGACCGACTGAGAAGCCTGAGGCGGCAGCGGCCGAGAACAGGGACAGCGACAAAGCAGAGGCAGAGAGGGAGCCGCCTGACCTGGCACAGCCCTGTGAGTGACCCCCGGCCCGGCCCTGCTCGGGGGGCAGACGCCGGCCCGGCTTCCGCCTGCCCCACCAGGCCACTCACCGGCCCCAGGGCTGCCTCCATTTTCTCAGGTGGTGTCAGCTCCGGCCCGGCTTGGCCAAGCCTGTCCTCCTCGCCCAGCTCGGCTCCTCACTGAGCCTTCCTACTTGCTTGCCCCGGTGTGGGGCTTCCCGGAGCCTGCGGGCACACTTCCCCTCCCAATCCCTCCACAGTTCTCTGGCAGGGCTGGTGGCGTGGGGCATCCCCGGCCAGCGTCGGGAGGGCAAGGAAGTACGGGCTGGGCTGACTGTCACTCCACCGCTCCCTGGGCTCCGGCCCCCAGTAAACTTCCTGTTACCAGGAGGCAGATACCAGCTCTGCAGCCACCAGTTCGGAAAACACCTAACCGATTTCTGGTTAGGAATAGTGTGGTCAGAGAGTTCCCAAGTTTGCTTGAACCTGCCAGAGAGCTGACTGCAGGCGGGCACCAGACTCGGTCCGCGCCAGGGGGATTCAAAGGTGAACCGTGTGCTGTGGGCTCCTCCCCCGAGGAGCTCATGCTCTGGTGTGGGAGATAAGACAAGTACACAAATAACAGCGATAGCAGGAGGAAGGTAATAAGTCCCGAGAAAGATCTACACAGTGCTACAAAGGCACCCAGAGCGACCAGTCATCTGCACCTAGCAGAAACCTGGTAGACTTCCTGGGCGACGTGGTGCCGAGCAGGGTCTTGAAGGCCCAGCTGATAGATGAGGGTTGCAGAAGACACGTCCCAGCCCAGCCCAGTGCGCACAGAGCGGGGAGACGTCCGGCTAGGGAGGCGGAGACTCGAAAGAAACCACACACCCTATGGGGTCGCCACTGCATGATCCAACAGCCCAGGCCAGAGCGCACGGAACAGGGAGAAGTCCTGCATGGGAAGTGGAAGCTCAGCAGAGAACACACACCCTGCGGTACTGCCCCGTGATCCAGCAGCCCAGCAGAGTCCAAGCTGACCAGAGAGGTGGCTCCCCAGAGAGGCCCAAGACCTGAGGCAACCACACACAGAAGGCACTAGAGGCCAACTGAGCAGTCTTGCTATAGTCAAATTGGCAAAACTCAGAGACAAAGAGAGAATCTTTAAAGCTGCAAGAGAGAAGCATCAAATCACCTATAAGGGAGCCCCAGTCAGGCTAACATCAGACTTTTCATCACAAACACTAAAAGGTAGAAAGGAATGGGATGATATATTCAAAATACTAAAAGACAAATATTGCCAGCCAAGAATACTCTACCCTGCAAGGCTATCCTTCTGAAATGAAGGGCAAATAGTATATTTCTCAGACAAACAAAAACTGTGGGAGTTCACTACCACACGACCACCCTTACAAGAAATCCTCGAGGGAGTACTGGGTTTGGTTCCTGCAAAATAGCTACCACTGCCGTAAAAACCCAAGAAAAATCAAAACCCACTAGTATAATAAAAATGGCATTCATGAAGAGAAAACAAAAAAACAAAAACGCTATCTACAACCTAAGAAACCAGCAAACACAGAAACCAAACAGTAAATCAGAAAGCAAAGAACAAAAGACACCTAAGACAACCAAACAACCAATAAAATACTAGGAATAAATCAACACCTTTCAGTAACAACTCTTAATGTAAAAAGCTTAAATTCCCCAATCAAAAGACACAGACTGGCTGACTGGATCAAAAAGGAGGACCCAACTATATGCTGCCTACAAGAGACCCACCTCACCCATAAAGATTCACATAGACTAAGAGTGAAAGGATGGAAAAAGATTTACCATGCAACAGAAAAGAAAAACGAGCTGGAGTAGCTATTCTTATATCTGACAAAATAGACTTTAAACTAAAAACCATAAAAAGAGACAATGAGGGACACTAGTTAATGATAAAAGGACTGATACATCAAGAAGACATAACAATCATAAATATGTACACACCCAATGTGGGAGCAGCCAGATTTATAAAACAAACTCTATTAGACCTAAAGAAGGAAATAGACACTAATACCATAATAGCAGGGGACCTGAACACCCGACTGTCAATATTGGACAGATCATCTAGGCAAAGAATCAGTAGAGAAACACAAGATCTAAACAAGACTCTAGACCAATTGGAATTGGCAGATATCTACAGAACATTCCACCCAACAACCTCAGAATATTCATTCTTCTCAGCAGCACATGGATCATTCTCCAGGATAGATCACATATTAGGTCACAAATCAAGTCTCAATAAATTCAAAAAAATTGGAATTATCCCATGTATTTTCTCAGACCACAATGGATTAAAACTAGAAATTAATAACAAACGAAACTCTGGAAACTATACAAACACGTGGAAATTAAACAGCATTCTACTCAATGACATATGGGTCCAAGAAGAAATCAAGCAGGAAATCAAAAACTTTACTGAAACTAATGAAAACAATGATACATCATACCAAAACCTGTGGGATACTGCAAAAGCAGTATTAAGGGGGAAATTTATTGCATTAAATGCTCACCTCAGAAGAATGGAAAGATGGCAAGTGAACAACCTAACACTTCACCTTAAAGAACTAGAAAAACAAGAACAATCCAAACCTAAAGTTAGCAGACGGAAAGAAATCATTAAGATCAGAGCAGAACTTAATGAAATTGAAACCCAAAAAGCAATACAAAAGATCAATGAATCAAAAAGTTGGTTTTTTGAAAAGATAAATAAAATTGACAAACCATTAGCATGGCTAACAAAAAAAAAGAAGAGAAAAGATTCAAATAACAAAAATTAGAAATGAAAAAGGCGATATTACAACTGATTCATCTGAAATACAAGGAATCATTCGAGACTACTGTAAACAACTATATGCCAAACAAATTTGAAAATCTGGAGGAAATGGATAAATTTCTGGACACACACAATCTCCCAAAACTGAACCATGAAAACGTAGAAAATTTGAACAGACCAATAACAATAAAGGAGATTGAAGCTGTTATCAGAAGGCTCCCAACAAAGAAAAGCCCAGGACCAGATGGATTCACAGCAGAATTTTACCAAACATCCAAAGAGGAATTGACACTGATTCTTTACAAACTATTCCAAAAGATTGAAACAGACGCAAATCTCCCACATTCATTCTATGAAGCAAACATCATCCTGATACCAAAACCAGGTAAAGATATAACCAAAAAAGAAAACTACAGACTGATATCCTTGATGAATAAAGATGCAAAAATCCTCACTAAAATGCTAGCAAACAGAATACAGCAACACATACATAAAATTATTCACCACGATCAAGTGGGATTCATCCCAGGGATGCAAGGTTGGTTCAACATATGCAAATCAATAAATGTGATACACCATATTAATAAAGTCAAACACAAGGACCACATGATCATCTCTATAGATGCTGAAAAAGCATTTGATAAAATTCAGCACTCATTCATGACAAAGACCCTCTATATGTTAGGTATAGAGGGAAAGTATATCAACATAATTAAAACCATATATGACAAACCCACTGCCAATATCATCCTGAATGGGCAAAAGCTGAAAGCTTTTCCTTTAAGAACAGGCACTAGACAAGGATGCCCACTCTCACCACTCCTATTCAACATAGTGTTGGAAGTACTAGCCAGAGCAATCAGAGAAGAGAAGGAAATAAAGGGCATCCAGATTGGAAAAGATGAAGTCAAACTGTCCCTGTTTGCAGATGACATGATCCTATATATCGAACAGCCTAAAACCTCTACAAAAAAACTGTTGGAATTGATAAATGATTTCAGCACAGTAGCAGGATACAAAATCAACACACAAAAATCAGTAGCATTTCTTTTCTCCAATAGTGAACATGCAGAAGGAGAAATCAAGAAAGCCTGCCCATTTACAATAGCCACCAAAAACTAAAATACTTAGGAATTTAGTTAACCAAGGAGGTGAAAAATCTCTATAATGAGAAGTACAAACCACTGCTGAGAGAAATTAGAGAGGATACAAGAAGATGGAAAGATATCCCATGCTCTTGGATTGGAAGAATCAACATAGTGAAAATGTCCATACTACCCAAAGTGATATACAAATTCAGTGCAATCCCCATCAAAATTCCAAAGACATTTTTCTCAGAAATGGAAAGAACTATCCAGACATTTATATGGAATATAAAAGAGCATGCATAGCCAAAGCAATGCTGAACAAAAAAAAAAATAAAGCTGGAGGCATAAAACTACCCGATTTTAAGCTATACTACAAAGCTATAATAACCAAAACTGTATGGTACTGGCATAAAAACAGACACACTGATCAATGGAATAGAATAGAGAATCCAGAAATCAACCCACACACTTACTGCCATCTGATCTTTGACAAAGGCACCAAGCCTATTCACTGGGGAAGGGACTGCCTCTTCAACAAATGGTGCTGGGATTACTGGATATCCATATGCAGGAGAATGAAACTAGACCCATCCCTTTCACCATATACTAAAATCAACTCAAAATGGATTAAGGATTTAAATATACACCCTGAAACAATAAAACTTCTTAAAGAAAACATAGGAGAGACACTTCAGGAAATAGGACTGGACACAGACTTCATGAATATGACCTCAAAAGCACGGGCAACCAAAGGAAAAATAAACAAATGGGATTATATCAAACTAAAAAGCTTCTGCACCGCAAAAGAAACAATTAACAGAGTTAAAAGACAACCAACAGAGTGGGAGAAAATATTTGCAAAATATACATCTAAAAAAGGATTAATATCTAGAATATATAAGGAACTCAAACAACTTTACAGGAAATAAACAAGCAACCCAATTAAAAAATGGGCAAAAGAGCTAAGTAGGCATTTCTCTAAGGAAGATATACAAATGGCCATCAGACATATGAAAAACATGCTCAACATCACTCAGCATCCGGGAAATGCAAATCAAAACCACACTGAGATACCATCTAACCCCAGTTAAGATGGCTAAAATCCAAAAGACTCTGAACGATAAATGCTGCGAGGTTGTGGAGAAAAAGGAACTCTCATACATTGTTGGTGGGACTGCAAAACGGTGCAGCCTCTATGGAAAATGGTATGGAGGTTCCTCAAACAATTGCAGATAGATGTACCATATGACCCAGCTATCCCACTGCTGGGAATATACCCAGAGGAATGGAAATCATCAAGTCGAAGGTATACCTGTTCCCCAACGTTCATCACAGCACTCTTTACAATAGCCAAGAGTTGGAACCAGCCCAAATGTCCATCATCGGATGAGTGGATATGGAAAATGTGGTACATCTACACAATGGAATACTACTCAGCTATAAAAGCGAATGAAATACTGCCATTTGCAACAACACGGATGGACCTTGAGAGAATTATGTTAAGTGAAACAAGTCAGGCACAGAAAGAGAAATACCACATGTTCTCACTTATTGGAGGGAGCTAAAAATTAATATATAAATTCACACAAACACACACACAAAAAAAAACCGGGGGGGGGGGAAGACGATATAACAACCACAATTATTGAAGTTGATATGACAAGCAAACAGAGGGGACGGTGGGGGGGGAGGGGGGAGGGAGGAGGGAGGGAGGGTTTGGGGAGGGGCAACAATAATCAACCACAATGTATATCGACAAAATAAAATTTAAATAAATAAATAAATAGATAGATTAAAGAAAAAGAAAGGATTTCTAAAGGTAATGTAAAAGAATCTAAGGAAATTTTTGTTTGGTATTAAATTAGAATGTTCATTGTAAGAGATATAAGTAAATAGAAAGATGTTTTCTGTCCTAGCCTAAAGGACACGATTCACTTAAAACATTCAAGTTAAAACTCATGCTGCATGTGGATCTCTAGTGTTTAGTTCTGATTTCATGGTTGTTGTTCACCCTTTTTCATTGGTTCACAACATCATAGAAGCCACACAGGAGAAGCGGAGTGTATCAGTCCGTTTCTGTTGCTTATAATAAAATACCTTGAACTGGGTATTTTATAAAGAAAAAGAAATTTATTGCTTACAGTTTCAGAAGTTAGGAAGTCCAAAATCCAGGGAGCACATTTGGTAAACGTTTTCTGTGGTGGTGACTTCGGTGATGACAGGGTATCACATTGCAAAATGGCAGAGCAGAGCAGAGAGAGCAGACAGAGCAACAGAGCTAGACAGACATTCCTCTGTCTTCTTTAAAGCCCTCAGAACCACACCCACACCATTATTAATCCATTCACCACTGCATGGTCCTGCAATCCAATCACCTCTTCAAGGCTCCACCTTTCAATTACCATAGTGGGATCTGCCTCTCTCCTAACAGTCACAGTGGGGGCCAAGTTTCTAATACATAAAACTTGGGGGACACAATTCAAGCTTCAGTGAGTTTTGGGGGGACATATTTCAATCCATTACAAGGGGTAAATGCCAAGGCAATAAAATTGACTTAAACGAGGAGAAAACCTCCTAAACACTGGAAATGGAGACAGAGCTGGGCCCTCACCTGCCCTCCAGTTAATTGACCTGAGAAGGGATTTGAACTTCATCCAAGTAAACAGAAGGCAGAAATACACACACACACACACACACACACACACACACACACGCACACACACTCACACACACTCACATAGACATACACACAAACACACAGTTTGTAGAACGCTGACATGCTTCCAGGGATTCTGATATGACATGACAAATAAGAAGAGGGGAAGTAACAGAAACAGGCACGTTGAGGCAGAGTGGTAACTGATTGTTATGGTCTCAGTGTACGTGTCCCTCCAAAATTCCTATGTTCAAACTTAAAGCTCAAGGTAGTAGTATTACAAGTGGGGCGTTTGGGAGGCGGTTAGGCCTTGGGGCTTCAGCCTCATGAATAGGATTAATGCCCTTGTAAAAGAGGCTTCAGAGAGCTGCCTGGCCCTTTTTCCCTTTTTATCTCTTCCACCATGTCAGGACACAGTTGCCCACTTCGGCCATGTAAGGACGCAGCAACAAGGTGCCACCTGCTGAGCAGAGAGCAAACCCACACCAGACACCAAATCTGCCAGCACCTTGATCTTGGACTTCCCGGCTTCCAGAACTGCGAGAAATAAGTATCTCTTCTTTATAAATTACCCATTGTCAGGTAATATATCACCACAAACAGACGAAGACAGGATTCTTGACCCTGAGAGAGATTTGTGCCAGTTTCCATGATATAGAACAGAACGTCTGGAGTCAACATTAAAGATGTGGGAGAGGGTGGTGATTGATTGAGCACAGTCCTTCAGAAGGGCATGTTGAAAGGAGCAAATACGGAATTGTATTCAGCACTAGGAAAAAATAAGCCATCCAAAAAGACACAAAAAGACATGGAGGAACCTTAAATGCATCTTACTAAGTAAAAGAAACCAGTCTAACAAGGCTACGTACAGTATAATTACAACTAAATGACATTCTGGAAAAGGCAAAACTACAGACACAGTAAGAAGATCAGTGGTTGCCAGGAGTTCGTGAGCACGGAGAGACAAATGGGTAGTGCGCAGAGGATTTTGTGGGCAGTGACAACACTGTGTCATACTCTAATGGTGATACGTGTTATTCTGCATGGTGTTATATACGTAAATATATTCGTCCAAACCCGTAGACGGTACAACACCGAGAGTGAACCCCAACGTAAAGCGTGGACTTTGGGTGATAATGATGTGTCAGGGTAGATCCATCAGTTATGACAAATTCGGTATATACCACTTTGGTGGGGAAAGTTGATAACGTGGTGGGGCAGGGAGTATAAAGGAAATCTCTGTACTTTCTGCTCAATTTTGCTGTGAACTTAGAACTGCTCCAAAAAAATAAAGTCCATTAAAAAAAGTCCTTACTGAGCAATTGGCTGAGTTTAAAAGAGAAGAGAACAAGACGTGGAAACACAAGGAAGTTAACATTGCGATGGCAGAATTACGGTGCACGCACAGATGCACGGTAGACAGCGTAACTAGCCACCATGTGGTGATAATTATCCACTATGGAAGGGTAAACGGCGTTCCTAGAAAAAGTCTGCAACAAAAGGAAAAGAAGCAATATTGAAAAATATACGTGAAAACTTTCCTAAACCGGCTGAATGGAAATATTCTTCTATAATTATTTTAATTTACTGTTCCCGGTCTTATGTCCCTGCTTTTCATAGCTCGAAGCGTGTAAGCGATGCAATTTAGTATAAACTTTGTGGTCATACCAATCTCATGGTTAAAAATAACTAGTAAAAATTTTAATTTTAATTCACATTTTTCTTATTATGAAATAAGTTCTTTATATGCCTAAAAAAAATTATATTTCATTTTCACAAATAACTCGTTGAAATTTTAATTTGAGTTTCTCTTAAGATGTAAGAAGTTCTTGTCGTATGTTTAAAGATAAGTCCTGTTTCATTTCCTGTAGACCTTCCTGCTGTATTAGTGTCTTTTGATTTGTTTTGTTTTTCTCAAGTTGTTTTTTTTGCGCCATGGACCATAAGGCGCGGTGCACGGGGAAGGCAGTGCGGGGCGGTGTCGGGGTGACGCAGCATCAGCGCCCGGCTTGAGTCAGCAGCAGCAGCAGGGACAAAGTCGCTCGTCTTCTAACTGACAACGACGCTGCCCTCTTTTTCTCCTACTTTTCCACCCTTGTCGCTACCCGAAACCTCCTCGTTGGTCAGGTAGGAAAACTGACGGCCTGACCCCGACGTGACTTGAACACGCAACCTTCTGATCTGGAGTCAGACGCGCTGCCATTGCGCCACGAGGTCACGGACAGAACACGGCTTCTGAACCTTTAAGGCTCTTCGGTCCTGCACGTCCCGGCTGCTTCCCTCTCCCCGTCTTCTGTTTTTCGCAGGAGCTGCAGGTCAAACAGCAAAGGAGCGAGGGGACGGGGCGGAGGCTCACTGTGCGGGACCAAGGGGACGCCCCGCGGCGGAGCGGGACCCCCGGGCGCCTGTGAAACCGCAGCCGCGGTCGGGGAAGGAGCGAGGGTCGGGGGGACGCGCGTGCGCCCGGGAGTTCCTGTCCCCACCGAGGGGACCGCAGGGTCGCCCAGCCTCCCCTTTGTCACTCAGCACAAAACCGGAATGCTCTGCGTCCCCCACAGCCCCACCGTTATAAAGTAAAACTCAGTTTTGAAAATTTGGACGTTATGGAAAAGAGTAATCAAGTTAAAACCAGTAACCCTGCTCCCGCGCGAGCGCAGTTACGGATTTGTCCAGATGTCCTCCCCCCCCCCCCCCCCCCCCCCGGCTATGCACGAGCGCCCGCCTGTGTCTGTCCAGGCTTCTGACTGTAAAGTGCCCCAATTCCAGAAACCAAGTCACGAAGCGCGGAACGAAGAAGTCGCTCCAGGACCGACCTCAGAGGGACACGCTCGCCACCGCCGGCCGCTCACGACGCGGGGCCGGTCACCACACGGGACCCGTCGGCCCCGACAGCCTCCAGGCGGCGCTGTCCTGAGGCTTCCGTGCTTCTCTGCAGCTTTGTCGCCTCTGAGCACCCACAGACTGTAGTTCAGCTTTGTCTGGTGCCCGTGTCACTTTTAACCTCCTGGTGGCTCCATCTCCTTCCCCCTTCTCAGGACTCCGCCCCAGGAGCTGCGGGAGGTCAGCGTGTCCCGTTCCTGGTGACATTAACCTCCATCACGTCCTTCGCGTGGTGTCGCTGAGTTTCTCCCCCCTGAAGCCACTATTTCCCATCTGTAACTGATCGATACGGTGGGATCGATGCTCTCAGAATGTGGAAATATCCCGTTTCTCCTCAGACTTGCACCCGCTGATTCCAGCGTCGCCTGGACTGCAAAGTGACTCCTGGGGCGTTTGCCTGGTGCTTCCTACGACCTTTTCTACTTTTACATGGACCGTGTACTGCTCCATGAGAAACAGCTGGTCTTTTTCTCTCATTTACTTCCCCGTGATATATTTGATTATTTATCTGTACAAATAGAGACTCGTGAACATTTTTTAATTCATAGAATATCACTTTTTGCATTGTCGCTGAAAGCGTTGCAGCTTCGGCTATGACGAGCTCCTTCGGGCAGGCTCACGTGCTCTTCCCGTGAACCACCGCGCTCCTTTGAACACTTCCTTACTTTATGGCACAAGACGTTTCAGCCTCGTCTTGTGTTTTCCCTGCCCCGGCCCGAGAATCAACCATTTCTCCAAGAGCCCTGTTTGCTGCTGTTGGATTAGGATGTTCAGAAACCCAAGTCTGGGTATCGGATGTGCTCCTCGTGATGCGCTGTCATTGCCCTTTCCCCTACTGGTGGTGACCTCTCTCTGACAGCAGGAACCCCGGCTCTCATTAGCTACAATCATATATATAATTACATACAGATAACATTACACATAATCATGTGTTGTGAAGTACATCTATGGGTATACATACTTAGTATACATAGATATGTATGTGTGTGCACATGTCCATATACGTGTGTGCGTGTGCGTGTGTTTCAGAATTACTAACCCTGAGAGACAAGATTTAGTAAGAGTATTTCATTATATGTAGACAGGCCGGGTTTCGGTTTTTTGGATTTTTTGGCCTTTATCTTCTGTCTTTCAGTTTACAGTCAAAGTATTGTCTTGCAAAATTATTTAGAGTAGCTCCTTTTTTCCCCAAGCCCATCATTCTCGGTTATGTTAATCACATGTAGTACAGTGAGCTTATTTGTCATTTTTGTATTCCCTTGCGGGTTCACGTTCATGCACTCTCTCTCTCTCTCTCTCTCTCTCTCTCTCTCTCTCTCTCTCTCTCACAGACACACACACACACACACACCGTCATTGGTTTTAATTACTTTCTCTAAATTTTTGCTTATGTGAAACATTACCATAATTCTACACGTCAGGCTATACGAAAGGGTACACTAAAAATAAGTGTCGCTCCCTGGTCGTGTCTATTACCCAGAATCATTTCTCCTTCTTCCCCCCACTTCACCGATCACCCCGACAGGTAACTAACATTTGCATTATCTGGTGAATCCTTCCCGTATTCTTTTGCACAAATGTGCAGATACGTTTTTATATTCTTGCATCTCCCTCTTTCTTACCTAAAGTAGAGCATAACCATAAACACTCTTGCACTTAGTTTTGCTTTCATTGCTTACCAGTTTATCCTGCAAATCACTCCATACCGGCTCATTGAGATCTTGCTCAGTATTTTTACAACTACACAGGACTATGTGCACGTAGCGTAGCCTATTCAACTACTTTCCTATGGCTTTTGCATAATGTTTTCAAGGTTCATTTATGTTGTCACATGCATCACCACTTCATTCCTTTTTATTGCTGAATAACATCCCACTGTATAGAAATACCACATTTTGTTTAGACATTCACCACTGGTGGACATCTAAGTTGTTTCCGTCTTTTGGCTATTATGAATAAAGCTGTTACGGACATTCACTTACATGTTATTCTATGAACATGTTTTTTATTTTTCGGAATATATAACTAAGAGTGGAATTGCTAGATCATATGGTAATTCTTTGGGGCCTATGTTTAACTTTCTGAGAAACTGTCAGCCTGCCTTTCAAAGAGGTTGCCCCATGTTATTTCCTCATCAACAACATAAGGGTGGCAATTTCTGCACATCTTCACTAACACCTATTATGACCTATCTTTTTTATCATAGTCATCATAGTGGGCATCATTGTGATTTTGATTTGTATTTCCATAGCAACTAATGACTTTGAACATTTTTTATTTGCTTAATGGTCATTACTGTTTTTTCTTTGGAGAAATGTTTATTCAAACCCTTTGCTCATTTTTTAAAAATTAGGCTGTCTTTTTATTGCTGAGTTGTAAGAGTTCTTTATGTATTCTAGATAAAACTCTCATATATTTGGCTTACAAATATTTTTTATTCATTTGTGGGTTGTCCTTTTACATTTTCGATAATGTCCTTCGAAGCTCAAAAGTTTTTAACTTTTTTTAATTTAAAAAAATTTCATTTTATTGAAACATAATTGATTGTACATATCTGTGGAGTACCGTGTTGACTGTCAGGGCATGTGTGGAATATGTGATGCGCAAATCAGGATAATTTGTATGTACCACATCACACAATGTAATCATTTTTCGTGGCTCTTTACCAATTTCTCGCTAACCCCCTACCCCTCTCCATTTCCCACTTCTGGTAACATCAGTTCTGTTCTCTCCTTTTGAAAGTTCAACGTATTATTGTGATTGTTGTATCTTTCTTTATTTTATTTTATTGAGCTCCCTCTTATGAGTGAGGACATGTGGTATTTCTCTTTCTGTTTCTGGCTTATTTTGCTTAATATAATTTTCTCTAAGTTCATCTATGTTGAAAAGGATTTCATTCTTTTTTATGGCAGAGTAGTATTCCACTGAGTATATGTACCACATTTTCCTTATCCAGTCATCTGTCAATGGACATTTAGGTTGGTTCCAACTCTCGGCTATTGTAATAGAACTGTGATAAACACGGGAGTGCAGGTACCCCTTCAACATGATGATTTGCATTCCTTTGGATATACAGCCAGCTGTGTGATTGCTGGATCATATAGCAGTTCTATCTGTAGTTGTTTGAAGAATCTCCATACTGTTTTCCATAATGGATGTAATAATTTACACTCTACCAACAGTGTAGGAAGGTACCCCTTTCTACACATCCTCACCAGCATTGTAATTCTCTGTCTTTTTGATAATAGCCAGTCTACCTAGAGTGAGATGATATCTCAATGTTGTTTTGATTTGAATTTCCCTGATGAGTAGTGATGTTGAGCATTTTTTCATGTGTCTGTTGGCCTTTTAATATATCTTCCTTTGAGAAATGCCTATCAGCTCCTTTGCCCATTTTTTAGTAGGGTTACTTGTTTTTATACTGTTAAGTTATTTGAGTTCCTTGTATATTCTGGATATTAATCCTTTGTTGGTTGCATGGTTTGCAAATATTTTCTCCCATTCTGTAGGTTGTCTTTTTGCTCTGTTAATTTTTTCTTTTGCTATGCAAAAGATTCTTAGTTTGGTATAATCCCATTTGTTTATTTTTCCTTTGGTTGCCTGTGCTCATGGGTTCTTAGTAATAAAGTATTTGCCCAGTCCTACTTCCTGAAGTGTTTCCCCTGTGTTTTCTTTAATAGTTTCAGGTCTTATATTTAAGTCTTTAATCCATTTTGAGTATGGTGAGAAGTATATGAGTCTAGTTTCATTCTTTACATATGAATGTCCAGTTTTCCCAGCACCATTTATTGAAGAGGCTGTCTACTTACCATTGTATGTTCTTGGTACCTTATCAAATATCAGTTGGCTATAAGTATGTGGGTTGATTTCTGGGTTCTGTATTCTGTTCTTTTGGTCTGGGTGTCTTTTTATGCCAGTACTACGCTGTTTTGGTTACTGTAGCTTTGTAGTATAATTTGACATCAAGTAGTGTAATGCTTCCAGCTTTCTTTCTTTCTTTCTTTCTTTCTTTCTTTCTTTCTTTCTTTCTTTCTTTCTTTCTTTCTTTCTTTCTTTCTTGCTTAGAATTGCTTTGGCCATTTGGGGTCTTTTTATTGTTCCATATGAATGTTAGGATTATTGTATTGGTAAAATATTATCTGACAAGTAGACCTTTTTAAAATCTGATTTATGAACATACGAAAAGGAATTTTATCAATACACATAAACTTGAAAGACATTATTAAAATTTTAAAATTCAAAAACTTTGCAGAGAACTACTTCTTAGGCTATAATATCTACAAAATGGATTAATTGAATGTAACATTCTTGAAAGTTGAAAGAATCAAAAGGATTTCTAAAGGAAATTTAAAGGAATCTAAACAAGTGTTTGTTTGGCATTAAATTAGAATTTTCATTATAGGAGATGTAAGTAAATAGAAAGATGTTGTCTGTCCTAGCCAAAAGGACATGATTCACTTAAAACATTCAAGTTAAAACTCATGCTGCATGTGGATCTCTAGTGTTTAGTTCTGATTTCATGGTTGTTGTTCACCCTTTTTCATTGGTTCACAACATCATAGAAGCCACACAGGAGAAGCGGGTGTATCAGTCTGTTTCTGTTGCTTATAATAAAATACCTTGAACTTAGTATTATATAAAGAAAAAGAAATTTATTGCTTACAGTTTCAGAAGTTAGGAAGTCCAAAATCCAGGGAACACATCTGGTAAACGTTTTCTTTGGTGGTGACTTCGGTGATGACAGGGTATCACATTGCAAAATGGCAGAGCAGACAGAGCAGACAGAGAGCAGACAGAGCAACAGAGCTAGACAGACATTCCTCTGTCTTCTTTTAAAGCCCTCAGAACCACACCCACACCATTATTAATCCATTCACCACTGCATGGTCCTGCAATCCAATCACCTCTTCAAGGCTCCACCTTTCAATTACCATAGTGGGATCTGCCTCTCTCCTAACAGTCACAGTGGGGGCCAAGTTTCTAATACATAAAACTTGGGGGACACAATTCAAGCTTCAGTGAGTTTTGGGGGGACATATTTCAATCCATTACAAGGGGTAAATGCCAAGGCAATAAAATTGACTTAAATGAGGAGAAAACCTCCTAAACACTGGAAATGGAGACAGAGCTGGGCCCTCACCTGCCCTCCAGTTAATTGACCTGAGAAGGGATTTGAACTTCATCCAAGTAAACAGAAGGCAGAAATACACACACACACACATACACACACACACACACACACACACTCACACACTCACACACACATGCACACAAACACACAGTTTGTAGAACGCTGACATACTTCCAGGGATTCTGACATGACGTGACAAATAAGAAGAGGGGAAGTAAGAGAAACGGGCACGTTGACGCAGAGTGGTAACTGATTGTTATGGTCTGAGTGTATGTGTCCCTCCAAAATTCTTATGTTCAAACTTAAAGCTCAAGGTACTAGTATTACAAGGTGGGGCGTTTGGGAGGCGGTTAGGCCTTGGGGCTTCAGCCTCATGAATAGGATTAATGCCCTTGTAAAAGAGGCTTCAGAGAGCTGCCTGGCCCTTTTTCCCTTTTTATCTCTTCCACCATGTGAGGACACAGTGTTTGCCCACTTCGGCCATGTAAGGACGCAGCAACAAGAGCAGAGAGCAAACCCACACCAGACACCTAATCTGCCAGCACCTTGATCTTGGACTTCCCGGCTTCCAGAACTGTGAGAAATAAGTATCTCTTCTTTATAAATTACCCATTGTCAGGTAATATATCACCACAAACACACGAAGACAGGATTCTTGACCCTGAGAGAGATTTGTGCCAGTTTCCATGATATAGAACAGAACGTCTGGAGTCAACAGTAAAGATGTGGGAGAGGGTGGTGATTGATTGAGCACAGTCCTTCCGAAGGGCATGTTGAAAGGAGCAAATACGGAATTGTATTCAGCACTAAGAAGAAATAAGCCATCCAAAAAGACACAAAAAGACATGGAGGAACCTTAAATGCATCTTACTAAGTAAAAGAAACCAGTCTAACAAGGCTACGTACAGTATAATTACAACTAAATGACATTCTGGAAAAGGCAAAACTGCAGACACAGTAAGAAGATCAGTGGTTGCCAGGAGTTCGTGAGCACGGAGAGACAAATGGGTAGTGCGCAGAGGATTTTGTGGGCAGTGACAACACTGTGTCATACTCTAATGGTGATACATGTTATTATGCATGGTATTATGTATGTAAATATATTTGTCCAAACCTATAGACTGTACAACACAGAGAGTGAACCCCAACATAAAGCGTGGACTTTGGGTGATAATGATGTGTCAGGGTAGATCCATCAGTTATGACAAATTCGGTATATACCACTTTGGTGGGGAAAGTTGATAATGTGGTGGGGCAGGGGGTATAAGGGAAATCTCTGTACTTTCTGCTCAGTTTTGCTGTGAACTTAGAACTGCTCTAAAAAGTAAAGTCCGTAAAAAAACAAAAAGCCTTACTGAGCAATTGGCTGAGTTTAAAAGAGAAGAGAACGAGACGTGGAAACATAAGGAAGTTAACATTGCAATGGCAGAATTACGGTGCACGCACAGATGCACGGTAGACAGCGTAACTAGCCACCATGTGGTGATAATTATCCACTATGGAAGGGTAAACGGCGTTCCTAGAAAAAGTCTGCAACAAAAGGAAAAGAAGCGATATTGAAAAATATACGTGAAAACTTTCCTAAACCGGCTGAATGAAAATATTCTTCTATAATTATTTTAATTTACTGTTCCCGGTCTTATGTCCCTGCTTTTCATAGCTCGAAGCGTGTAAGCGATGCAATTTAGTAGAAACTTTGTGATCATACCAATCTCATGATTAAAAATAACTAGTTAAAATTTTAATTTTAATTCACATTTTTCTTATTATGAAATAAGTTCTTTATATGCCTAAAAAAATTTATATTTCATTTTCACAAATAACTCGTTGAAATTTTAATTTGCGTTTCTCTTAAGATGTAAGAAGTTCGTGTCGTATGTTTAAAGATAAGTCCTGTTTCATTTCCTGTAGATTTTCCCGCTGTGTTATTAGTGTCTTTTGGTTTGTTTTGTTTTTCTCAAGTTGCTTTTTTTGCGCCATGGACCATAAGGTGCGGTGCACGGGGAAGGCAGTGCGGGGCGGTGTCGGGGTGACGCAGCATCAGCAGGGACAAAGTCGCTCCTCTTCTAACCGACAACGACGCCGCCCTCTTTTTCTCCTACTTTCCCACCCTTGTCGCTACCCGAAACCTCCTCGTTGGTCAGGTAGGAAAACTGACGGCCTGACCCCGACGTGACTTGAACACGCAACCTTCTGATCTGGAGTCAGACGCGCTGCCATTGCGCCACGAGGTCACGGACGGAACACGGCTTCTGAACCTTTAAGGCTCTTCGGTCCTGCACGTCCGGGCTGCTTCCCTCTCCCCGTCTTCTGTTTTTCGCAAGAGCTGCAGGTCAAACAGCAAAGGAGCGAGGGGACGGGGGCGGAGGCTCACTGTGCGGGACCAAGGGGCCGCCCCGCGGCGGAGCGGGACCCCCGGGCGCCTGTGAAACCGCAGCCGCGGTCGGGGAAGGAGCGAGGGTCGGGGGGACGCGCGTGCGCCCGGGAGTTCCTGTCCCCACCGAGGGGACCGCAAGGTTGCCCAGCCTCCCCTTTGTCACTAAGCACAAAAACGGAATGCTCTGCGTCCCCCACCGCACCATCGTTATAAAATAAAACTCAGTTTTGAAAATTTGGACGTTATGGAAAAGAGTAATCAAGTTAAAACCAGTAACCCCTGCTCCCGCGCGAGCGCTGTCACGGATTTGTCCAGATGTCCCTCCCCCGGCTGTGCACGAGCGCCCGCCTGTGTCTGTCCTGGCTTCTGACTGTGAAGTGCCCCAATTCCAGAAACCAAGTCACGAAGCGCGGAACGAAGAAGTCGCTCCAGGACCGACCTCAGAGGGACACGCTCGCCACCGCCGGCCGCTCACGACGCGGGGCCGGTCACCACACGGGACCCGTCGGCCCCGACAGCCTCCAGGCGGCGCTGTCCTGAGGCTTCCGTGCTTCTCTGCAGCTTTGTCGCCTCTGAGCACCCACAGACTGTAGTTCAGTTTTGTCTGGTGCCCGTCACTTTTAATCTCCTGGTGGCTCCATCTCCTTCCCCCTTCTCAGGACACCGCCCCAGGAGCTGCGGGAGGTCAGCGTGTCCCGTTCCTGGTGACATTAACCTCCATCCATCACGTCCTTCGCGTGGTGTCGCTGAGTTTGTCCCCCGTGAAGCCACTATTTCCCATCTGTAACTGATTGATACGGTGGGATCGATGCTCTCAGAATGTGGAAATATCCCGTTTCTCCTCAGACTTGCACCCGCTGATTCCAGCGTCGCCTGTACTGCAAAGTGACTCCTGGGGCGTTTGCCTGGTGCTTCCTACGACCTTTTCTCCTTTTACATGGACCGTGTACTGCTCCATGAGAAACAGCTGGTCTTTTTCTCTCATTTACTTCCCCGTGATATATTTGATTATTTATCTGTACAAATAGAGACTCGTGAACATTTTTTAATTCATAGAATATCACTTTTTGCATTGTCGCTGAAAGCGTTGCAGCTTCGGCCATGACAAGCTCCTTCGGGCAGGCTCACGTGCTCTTCCCATGAACCACCGCGCTCCTTTGAACACGTCCTTACTTTATGGCACAAGACGTTTCAGCCTCGTCTTGTGTTTTCCCTGCCCCGGCCCGAGAATCAACCATTTCTCCAAGAGCCCTGTTTGCTGCTGTTGGATTAGGATGTTCAGAAACCCAAGTCTGGGTATCGGATGTGCTCCTTGTGATGTGCTGTCATTGCCCTTTCCCTTACTGGTGGTGACCTCTCTCTGACAGCAGGAACCCCGGCTCTCATTAGCTACAATCATATATATAATTACATACATATGACATTACACATAATCATGTGTTGTGAAGTACATCTATGGATATACATGCTTAGTATACATAGATATGTATGTGTGTGCACGTGTCCATATACGTGTGTGCGTGTGCGTGAGTTTCAGAATTACTAACCCTGAGAGACAAGATTTACTAAGAGTATTTCATTATATGTAGACAGGCCGGTTTTTGGTTTTTTGGATTTTTTGGCCTTTATCTTCTGTCTTTTGGTTTAGAGTCAAAGTATTGTCTTGCGAAATTATTTAGAGTAGCTCCTTTTTTCCGCAAGCCCATCATTCTTGGTTATGTTAATCACATGTAGTACAGTGAGCTTATTTGTCATTTTTACATTCTATTTCAGGTTCGCACACACACACACACACTGTCATCAGTTTTAATTACTTTCTTTAAATTTTTGCATATGTGAAATATTACCATAGTTCTACATGTTAGGGCTATACAAAAGGGTACACTAAAACATGTGTCACTGGATTATTGAGTATGAGAAGTCCCATGATAGGCCTTCTGCAAGCTGGAGAATCAGAGAAGCCAATGGTATAAATCAGTCCAAGGCCGAAGACTTGAGAGCCTGGGGGTGGAGAGGGGTAGCTGGTGTGAGTGCTGGAGTTGGAAACCTGGAGAACATGAGGTTCTGATGTCCAAGGGGAGGAGTAGGAGGGCATCTCAGCTTCAGAAGAAAGAGCATGAATTCGCTCTTCCTCTGCCTTTTTGTTCCATCTCAGCTGCACACGGATTGGATGGTGCCTGCCCACGTTGAGGGTCGATCTTCCCACTCAGTCCACTGTCTCATTTGCCAGTCTCCTCCAGAAACAGCCTCACAGACACACCTCAGGCAGCCCAGTCATTCTAACCAAATGCCAGACCACGTGGGTTTTCTGTTCAGCAAAGGAGCCATGGACTCAGGGCCTGTTGAAGCCTTGAGAATAATTAATGCAATAATTGAGAACAATGCTTTACCAGCTGCCCTCAATCCAAGTATCCCTTAATTTACTCAAGATCACACCCCAAACCAACTATCAGAAGCTGCTTCTATACTGGACTGCGTGCTGTTTATTAAGGTCCCCAAGGTGCCACGCTTTCCCAAGATGAAGGGTGTCTTCTGATTGTCCTTGACTTCTCTGATAGGATGCAGAAATGGATACTTTCCTTATCATATCGTTCATATTTTCAGCTTCTTGCTCATTACATGTACTGCTTCCAATCCAATTCAAGTTCCCTGAGGTTTACTGTTTAGCATTTTAATTGGAACCATCAGTTGGTTGCACATTAATGTTTTCCCCGAAATTTTTAGTAGGCTTCGTCTTTCACATGCATCACGTGCCCTTGGTTACATCCTGAAGTCTGTGCTGTATTACTTTTGATGATTCGAGGCTTCTCAACCATTTTCTAGGATCTTAATGTGAGATTTTTCTCTGAAACCATAACAGCACGTTCCCAGCCTCCTCACTGCTGCCTTTCCTGGGCTGTCGGGGGTATGGCCGCTTGGGCAACTCTCGGGACACTGCGGGGCTCTCGTAAACTGCTCTGCTTCCGGCCACGCCCCCTGGGGGTTGGACTTCCGGGGGCAGAATTCCAGAAGTTTCTTCAGGGCTCTAACGGACAACGACAGGCAGCTGTGGAGGGTCCCGGGCACCAGGCATGGCAGTAGGGGACATTGGTGTGCAGAGGCCAGGCCTGGTAGAGGAAGCAAGCAGCGTGTGGGGCAGCGCAGGCAGACGAGCTGGAGGGAGCCGAGTGCGTAGGCCTGGGCCGGGGACGCGCCTCCCGCTGCGTGTCTGGAGACCAGCGGGTCCCGGGGACCCCTCCCGTGCCCTCACCGTGGCCTGGACAGGGAGGAGCCCTGGTTTCAGACCAGGCATTAGGTTATTAAAATAGACCTGTTTGGGCCGAGCCTGTGGCGCACTCAGGAGAGTGCAGAGCTGGGAGCGCAGCGATGCTCCCGCCGTGGTTCGGATCCTATATGGAAATGGCCGGGGCACTCACTGGCTGAGTGTCGGTCACAAAAAAGACAAAAAAAAAAAATATATATATATATATATATATATAGACCTGTTTGTGTTGCTTTGGACCGGATGACGGGGCATAACTGAACACTCACAGCATAGCTCGGGCGAGCGCTTTGGATGTAGCTTGAGAGGTACTCAGTAAATCCTGTTTGAGGTCACACATGAAACCTAAAAAGAGGTGCCTTGAAAAGATAGGATTAAAATGTAAGGAAATACACCTCTTGTTCTTTTATTTCCATGTTGCCCCTACACCACTAACCGGAAGCCACGGAAACCAAAGTGTTAATTTATACTAGAAGCACGTGCAGCTCTTTACGTCTTCAGGTAAGAATGGTTTCTATGAACTACAGATGGCTTCATTAGTACTGAAGAAGACCGCAAAGAACATTTAGTCCAAATTTCCTTCATTTCAATTAAATTATCATAAAATGGCGAAAAACGTCTGATCCTCGTTTCAAAGTTAACATAGAATCCTATGAATTTAAGAGTTTTTACTCTGTGAATGTAAATAATTTAACTTTCCAGGGAAACAGGTCTGCCCTAAATCAGTAACCACACCATACTGTAAACATTTCCAGGCTGGAACAGGCTGCTACGTAAATGAGATGATTTTAGTCCCTGGGCCTAGAAGACAGTGAGTTGCAGGTGACCGTTGTTGTGGTGGACCTTCTGGGACAGGCAAGTGCGGTTTAACTGAGAAATGGTTCAGACATCTTGTATGTGTGTTGGCACCTTGTATTGGACTTAGCTGGCAGGACTAGCCTCATGAGCATTTGACCTGTGCTGACCCACAGGGCTCCATACTGGAAGGGTGCCATCCTTGGGTTGATGCTCTGCTTTTGCCATCTTGCTAATGCTAATAATTTTGGAATAATGAGCCCTGCATTTTGATATTACCCTGGGTCTGGGAAATTATGTAGTTGTTCTGGCTTCAAAAGTGGAATAATCAGAGGAATCTGAGAGGAGGAGATGGTAGAGTGATTCAAAACTGCTGGGGGGAAAAGAAAAAAGAAACCTGACACCTTTCAAAGTTTGAGTAACTTAAAAACATGTTTTACACAAGGTCAAAAGCAATATCTGATCTCCCATGCATCTGCAGCATTATTCACAACAGCCAACATATGGAAACAACCTAAGTGTCCATCAGTGGATTAATGGATTAAGAATGTGGTGTATATATGTACAATGGAATATTATTCAGTCATAAAAAAGAAGTAAATCTTGGCATTTGTGACAATATGGATGAACCTAGAGGACATTATGCTAAGTGAAATAAGCCAGACACAGAAATACAAATACTGTATGGTCTCGTGTGTGTGTGTGTGTGTGTGTGTGTGTGTGCGCGCGCGCGCGCGTGTGTGTGTGTGTGTGTGTGTGTGTGTTGGGAAGGGGTCAATGGGAGATTTTTGTCTGGGAGCAAATTTTAGATTATAAAAAAAATAAGTTCTAGAAACTCAGTATGCAGCACAGTGACTACTGTCAATAATACTGCGTCATACGCTTGAAATCTGCTGAGGGTATAGATCTTAACTGTTCTCACCACACACTTTCTTCATATGTGTTTGATTTCTTATTCTTTTCTAGATTCTATCATTAAAATTATCCTCAAAAGGAAAGCAACTTTTCCCGGAGTGAGACTTCTCATTTTGTAGCCTTTATACTTTAGGAAGATTAAAGTTCTCCTGAGCTTTCAAAATGGTTCTCGTCTATGAGTCTTAGTTTTCAGGGCATTATTTTTTAATTTCTTCAAGTTCAGGCATTAATTTCCAGGAGTGCAGGATTTTGGGCCCCATCTCATCTCATCTGT